>NC_089504.1:366628223-366830781 GCF_036850995.1 Saccopteryx leptura
AGATAAAAAAAATTAAAAAGACAGAAGTTAGAAGAGTAAAATCGGAAGTCATTGAGTGCAGGGACATGAGTTCCTAGCACAGTGCATGGTATATGATGGGCATTTTCAAAGGCATTATGAAAGCATGGCTGGAAACAAAGAAGAAAAAGGGGATGAACCGAGAAATTTTAAGAAAACAAACCACTAAGAATACACAAAACTTTATAGAAACGGCAAATTGTAATCAACGTTTATAGACAATGTACTCTACTAAACTATTCCTTTGAAACTGTACTGAGGCGTGATTCCGAGGATGGACACGAGGTGGCAGCAGAGAAGCACATGTAATAGAGACCATTATTTTATGTGCTGTGGAGCAAGTTCCAACCTAATTCAGAGGATTGAAATGATACCAAGTATATCTCTTGTTTTCATTACAATTAACATTGAAAGTAATAGCAGGCAGTCTCCAGAAATTCCTTCTATTTGCAAGTTATAAATGTTTCTTTTAGATAGCCTTGGATTCAACATTGATAGATAATGCACAACACCCAACTGCTGTATTTTTCAAGGTAAACTGCTCTGAGCTCTTATTCCAAGGTGAAATCGAGGTGGTAGCAGAAAAGCACACTTGGAAAACATTTACCACAAATAATTCTGTATGTTCTTTCAAGCAAGTTTCAACTACCTCTACCCTAAGAATTGATATAAATCATGTTTCTTGGTGTCATTATGCTTAATATAGTAAACAGTAATGGAAATTAACTAAAAATCCCTTTTTTTGTAAGGTAAGGAAATTCACTTTTAAATGACCCTCTTCTCAAAAATTACAATTCAAGTTACAAAATACCTTACAAATAATGGAAATAAAAACTACATAATGCAACCTATGGAAAAATGCTGTGATGAACATATTTTAGTGCAAGAAAACCTTAAAATAGACAGCCTTTCCACCCATACTAAGAACAAGGATACTAAACAAAATCCAGAGAAAGTAAAAGAAAAAAATGTTCACAGCTTGAGCAGGCAATGGCCCAGTGGTTAAAGCATTTGACTGGAAAACAAAGGACCCACGTTTGAGATCCCAAGGGCACCAGCTTGAGCGTCGGCTCCTGTCGTTTGCGCAAAGCTCACCGACTTGAGCCCAAGTTCACTGGCTCGAGCAAGCGGTCACTCAATCAGCTGTAGCCCCCTGTTCAAGGCACATATGAGACAGGAGTCAATGACACGTAAGGTGTCATAACAAAAAACTGATGATTGATCTGTGACCTGGCAAAGAACAAAAAAATCTCAACATTTCTGTCTGTCTGTCCCTATATATCCCTCTGTATGACTCGCTCCCTGTCTCTATAAAAAAAGAAAAGAAAAATGAGCTGTTCTCAGTGACATTTGGAGGGTGTATACCATATTTCTCCATGAGTAAGAGTCATCATTTTTGAAAAATATAAGGTTAGAAATTTAAGTGCCTCTTATACAGTGGTTGTAGTATTTTTACTTGCATTTCCCGTTTATTCAAATTTATTATAATTTCCCCACACTTTGTGCCCCAAAATTAAGGTGCATCTTTTTTTTTTTTATAAATTTTTATTAATGTTAATGGGATGACATTAATAATTCAGGGTACATATATTCAAAGAAAACATGTCTAGGTTATCTTGTCATTAAATTATGTTGCATACCCCTCGCCCAGGGTCAGATTGTTCTCCGTCACCCTCTATATAGTTTTCTCTGTGCCCCTCCCCCTCCCCCTAACTCTCTCCCTCCTTCCCTCCAGCGTCCTCCCTCCCCCCACCCGTGGTAACCACCACACTCTTGTCCATGTCTCTTAGTCTCATTTTTATATTCCACCAATGTATGGAATCATGTAGTTCTTGTTTTTTTCTGATTTACTTATTTCACTTCATATAATGTTATCAAGATCCCACCATTTTGCTGTAAATGATCTAATGTCATCATTTCTTATGGCTGAGTAGTATTCCATAGTGTATATGTGCCACATCTTCTTTATCCAATCTTCTATTGAAGGGCTTTTTGGTTGTTTCCATGTCTTGGCCACTGTGAACAGTGCTGCTATGAACATGGGGCTACATGTGTCTTCACGTATCAATGTTTCTGAGGTTTTGGGGTATATACCCAGTAGAGGGATTGCTGGGTCATAAGGTAGTTCTATTTGCAGTTTTTTGAGGAACCACCATACTTTCCTCCATAGTGGTTGTACTACTTTACATTCCCACCAACAGTGTATGAGGGTTCCTTTTTCTCCACAGCCTCTCCAACATTTGCTATTACCCGTCTTGTTGATAATAGCTAATCTAACAGGGGTGAGGTGGTATCTCATTGTAGTTTTGATTTGCATTTCTCTAATAACTAATGAAGCTGAGCATCTTTTCATATATCTGTTGGCCATTTGTATCTCTTCCTGGGAGAAGTGTCTGTTCATGTCCTCTTCCCATTTTTTTATTGGATTGTTTGTTTGTTTGTTGTTGAGTTTTATGAGTTCTTTGTAAATTTTGGATATTAGGCCCTTATCTGAGCTGTTGTTTGAAAATATCATTTCCCATTTAGTTGGCTGTCTGTTTATTTTGATATCAGTTTCTCTTGCTGAGCAAAAACTTTTTATTCTGATGTAGTCCCATTCATTTATCTTTGCCTTCACTTCTCTTGCCATTGGAGTCAAGTTTATAAAATGTTCTTTAAAACCCAGGTCCATGAGTTTAGTACCTATGTCTTCTTCTATGTACTT
This sequence comes from Saccopteryx leptura, assembly GCF_036850995.1. Taxonomy (NCBI): domain Eukaryota; kingdom Metazoa; phylum Chordata; class Mammalia; order Chiroptera; family Emballonuridae; genus Saccopteryx; species Saccopteryx leptura. The sequence continues at coordinate 366,630,946 of NC_089504.1, forward strand.
TATTGTTTCAGGTCTTATATTTAGGTCTTTGATCCATTTTGAATTAATTTTAGTACACGGGGACAGGCTGTAGTCGAGTTTCATTCTTTTGCATGTGGCTTTCCAGTTTTCCCAACACCATTTGTTGAAGAGGCTTTCTTTTCTCCATTGTGTGTTGTTGGCCCCTTTATCAAAGATTATTTGACCATATATATGTGGTTTTATTTCTGGGCTTTCTATTCTGTTCCATTGGTCTGAGTGTCTATTTTTCTGCCAATACCATGCTGTTTTGATTATTGTGGCCCTATAATATAGTTTAAAGTCAGGTATTGTAATGCCCCCAGCTTCATTCTTTTTCCTTAGGATTGCTTTGGCTATTCGGGGTTTTTTATAGTTCCATATAAATCTTAAGATTTTTTGTTCCATTTCTTTAAAAAATGTCATAGGAATTTTGATGGAAATTGCATTAAATTTATATATTACTTTGGGTAATATGGCCATTTTAATTATATTTATTCTTCCTATCCAAGAACAAGGAATATTTTTCCATCTCATTGTGTCTTTTTCTATTTCTTTTAGCAATGCTTGTAGTTTTCTTTATATAGGTCCTTTACATTCTTTGTTATGTTTATTCCTAGGTATTTTATATTTGTTGCAATCGTGAAGGGGATTATTTTTTTGAGTTCGTTTTCTAATATTTCATTGTTGGCATATAGAAAGGCTATGGACTTTTGTATGTTAATTTTGTATCCTGCGACCTTACTGTATTGGTTTATTGTTTCTAGTAATCTTTTTGTGGAGTCCTTCGGGTTTTCGATGTATAGGATCATATCATCAGCAAAAAGTGATACCTTTACTTCTTCTTTTCAGATATGGATGCCTTTTATTTCTTTGTCTTGTCTGATTGCTCTGGCCAGAACTTCTAGCACCACGTTAAATAAGAGTGGAGAGAGTGGACAACCCTGTCTTGTTCCTGATTTAAGGTAGAAAGTCCTCAGTTTAGTGCCATTTAATATGATGTTAGCTGATGGTTTATCATATATGGCCTTTATCATGTTGAGATATTTTCCTTCTATACCCATTTTGTTGAGAGTCTTAAACATAAAATTGTGTTGTATTTTATCGAAAGCCTTTTCTGCATCTATTGATAAGATCATGTGGTTTTTGTTCTTTGTTTTGTTGATATGGTGTATTACGTTACCTGTTTTACGTATGTTGAACCATCCTTGAGATTCTGGGATGAATCCCACTTGATCATGATGTATTATTTTTTTAATATGTTGTTGTATTCGATTTGCCAGTACTTTTTTTTAGTATTTAAGCATCTGTATTCATTAGAGATATTGGTCTGTAGTTTTCTTTTTATGTGCCATCCTTGCCAGGTTTTGGTATGAGTGTTATGTTGGCCTCATAAAATGTGTTTGGAAGTATTGCTTCTTCTTCAATTTTTTGGAAGACTTTGAGTAGAATAGGAACCAAGTCTTCTTTGAATGTTTGATAGAATTCACTACTATAACCATCTGGGCCTGGACTTTTATTTTTGGGGAGGTTTTTAATAGTTTTTTCTATTTCCTCCCTGCTGATTGGTCTGTTTAGGCTTTCTGCTTCTTCATGACTCAGTCTAGGAAGGTTGTGTAGTTCTAGGAATTTATCCATTTCTTCTAGATTGTTGTATTTGGAGGCATATAGTTTTTCATAGTATTCTACAATAATTCTTTGTATATCTATGATGTCTGTGGTGATCTCTCCTCTTTCATTTTGGATTTTATTTATTTGAGTCCTGTGCCTTTTTTCCTTGGTGAGTCTTGCCAAGGGTTTGTCGATTTTGTTGATCTTTTCAAAGAACCAGCTCCTTGTTTTATTGATTTTTTCTATAGTTTTTCTGTTCTCTATTTCATTTATTTCTGCTCTGATTTTTATTATCTCCTTTCTTCGGCTGGTTTTGGGTTGTCTTTGTTCTTCTTTTTCTAGTTCCTTAAGGTGTGAAGTTAAGTGGTTTACTTCGGCTCTCTCTTGTTTGTTCATATAGGCCTGAAGTGATATGAACTTTCCTCTTATTACTGCTTTTGCTGCATCCCAGAGATTCTGATATGTCGTATTTTCATTTTCATTTGTCTGTATATATCTTTTGATCTCTGCGCTTATTTCTTCTTTGACCCATTCATTTTTTAGAAGTATGTTGTTTAGTTTCCACATTTTTGTGGGTTTTTCCCCCCTCTTTTTTACAGTTGAATTCTAGTTTCAAGGCTTTATGATCAGAGAATATGCTTGGTACAATTTCAATTTTTCTAAATTTGCTGATATTGTCTTTGTGGCCCAACATATGGTCAATTCTTGAGAATGTTCCATGTACACTAGAGAAAAATGTATACTCTGTCGCTTTGGGATGAAGTGTCCTGTAGATGTCTATCATATCCAGGTGTTCTAGTATTTCGTTTAAGGCCACTATATCTTTATTGATTCTCTGTTTGGATGACCGATCTAGAGCCATCAGCGGAGTATTGAGGTCTCCAAGTATGATTGTATTTTTGTTAGTTTTTGTTTTAAGGTCAATAAGTAGCTGTCTTATATATTTTTGGTGCTCCTTGGTTTGGTGCATATATATTAAGGATTGTTATGTCTTCTTGATTCAGTGTCCCCTTAATCATTATGAAGTGACCATTTTTGTCTCTGAGTACTTTTTCTGTCTTGTAGTCAGCATTATCAGATATGAGTATTGCTACACCTGCTTTTTTTTGGGTGTTGTTTGCTTGGAGTATTGTTTTCCAGCCTTTCACTTTGAATTTGTTTTTATCCTTGTTGCTTAGATGTGTTTCTTGTAGGCAGCATATAGTTGGATTTTCTTTTTTAATCCATTCTGCTACTCTGTGTCTTTTTATTGGTAAGTTTAATCCATTTACATTTAGTGTAATTATTGACACTTGTGGGTTCCCTATTGCCATTTTCTATATTGCTTTCTGTTAGTTTTGTATCTTGTTTGATTCTTCTCTTTTGTTATTCTATCGTTTGTTTTTGTTTGTTTGTATTCCATACTTCTTTCCTCTGTTGCTACCTTTTGTAAGTCAAGTGTTTTTGTGGTGGTTTTTTCAAGGGTGGTTACCATTAAGTAATGAAAAGGGTACCTACCATATTCATTGTAGTACCCTATCTTATGAGTATTTCTGCACTTCATCGTCCTTTGCTACTGTTAATCTCCATCCTCTCCCCCCCTTTTTTTTTCTTTTGTTGTCACAGTTTAAGTTTGGTTTTATTGTGTTCTTGGTGGAGCTGTTACTTGTGGTGTTGTTTTCTTTTGTTCTTTGAATCTGGTTGGAAAACCCCCTTTAGTATTTCCTGGAGTGGGGGCTTTCTGATGATAAATTCTCTCATCTTTTCTGTATTTGTGAATGTTTTTATATCTCCTTCATACTTGAAGGATAGCTTTGATGGGTATAGTATTCTTGGCTGAAAGTTCCTCTCTTTCAGGGCTTTAAATATTGGGGTCCACTCTCTTCTAGCTTGTAGAGTTTCTGCTGAGAAATCTGATGATAATCTAATAGGCCTTCCTTTATATGTTGTACTCTTCTTTTCCCTGGCTGCCTTGAGAATTTTTTCTTTGTCATTGGTTTGTGTCATCTTTATTATGATGTGCCTTGGAGTGGGTTTGTTGGGGTTAAGAAAACTCGGTGTTCTGTTTGCTTCTTGAATTTGAGGCTTTAGTTCTTTCCACAGGCTTGGGAAGTTCTCATCTATTATTTGTTTGAGTATATTCTCCATTCCATTTTCTTTCTCTTCTCCCTCTGATATACCTATTATTCTTATGTTATTCTTTCTGATGGAGTCAGACAATTCCTGTAGGGCTTTCTCGTTTTTTATTATTTTTGAGTCTCTTTCTTCTTCTCTCTGTTGTGCCTCAAGTTGCTTGTCTTCTATTTCACTAATCCTATCTTCTATCTGGGCTGTTCTATTAGCTAAGCTTGTTATCTCGTTTTTCAGTTCGTGAATTGAGTTTTTCATTTCTGTTTGATTTGTTTTTATAGTTTCAATTTCCTTGGTAATATATTCTTTGTGATCGTTGAGTTGTTTTCTGATTTCCCTAAATTGCCTTTCTGTGTTTTCTTGTATATCTCTAAGTATTTTTAAGATTTCTATTTTAACTTCTCTGTCATTTGGCTCCAAGGCTTCCAGTATGCTAAATCTTTTCTCCATAGATTTTTCCACATCTATTTGTGTTACCTCTCTATCTTTTGTATCCATAATATTTGATTTCCTTTTCCTTATTGGCATCTGAAGGTGGTCTTGTTGATATTGTTAATTAGAATTAATAAAGAATAAAAAGGGAAAAAAAAGAAAAAAAAAGAAAAAAAAAAAAAAAAGAAAAACACTCCACACACAAAAAAAGTAATGATTTATTATTTCCCCTTTTTTCTTTCTTCTCCTCCCCTCCTCTCACCTCTTTAGGTAAATATCGTGATGACCTGTGAATTATATTATGCTAAATGGAACAAAAACTGCCTATAACGGAGGGCCTGATTTGGGGTGAAGAGTTCAAGGGGCAAAAAAGGGAGTAGGGACCTACTAAATGCAAAAAAAAAATAAAAGGAGGATATCTTAGACAAGCATAAAATGATTTGCTTGTAAGTGATGGTCGACTAAGAGATATAATGAGAGGCATAAGAGGGAAACAGAAAAAAGGAGAGAAAAAATAATATTTAAAGTAGAAAAAAATAAAAATAATAAGTAAAAATCTGTTGTATTAAGTGGAGTGAAGACTAAATACAATGTAGACTTTGGGTTGGGAGGAATGCTAGTGAGTTAAAAAGCAATGTAAAAAGTACCCAAAATGCCACAAAAACAAACAAATAAAGGAAAACCAAGAACAAAAGCAGAAAAGAAAAGAAAAAAAAAGAACAAACAACAAAAACTAAAAAAACTTGAGTCCCAAATTAAATAATTTGTTCGTGATTGAGGATTAAATGAGAGGAAAAGTAAAAGGAGAAAAGAAGGAACGAATAGAAAGGAAAAAATAAGAAAAAGAGAGAAACAAAGGAAGAAAAAAAGGAAAGGGAAAAATAACAAAAAGAAAACAAAAGGGGAGAGAATGAGAGTTAAGAGTTTTGGAGTGTAACCCTAAGGGAGAGTAAGGATGAAGAAAAGAAATAAAATGTAACACTCATGGGTAGTGTAGTTCAAGAAAAGGGTGACATAAGATGGGCAGAGAATAAAAGGACCGCGGTAGAGGAAATACAAATAAAGGCAATAAGAAAGAAGAGAGAAACAACAACAACAAAGAATTAGTGGAACAAGTTATAAAGTCTGTGGATTTTTCTTGATTTTGAGAGGTTAACTTCTTCCTTTTTCTTTTCTCTCCCTCTTCCTGGTCGGTGACTCTGTACCCCAGGTTCTGCCCCTGTGTCACGCTTAGGTAGGGATTTGCAGTTGATGGGATTCTATGGCAATGTCATATAATTGGCTTTAGTCTCGCTGGTAGTCAAGGCTTGTTGGCGTTTGTAGAGTCCAACAATGAGAGAGAGTTTGCTTTCCTGGAGTCTCTCCCCTAGTCTCCCCTTCCTGAATTAGCAGCCTGGTGATCCAGCTATGAGGCTGCCACTGATTCTGTCTGGGGAGTAAGAGGCTCAAAGAGCTGGGAAATCTTCACTCTATCCTCACTCAGCGCAAGGCTCTGGGTAAGGCTCTGGCAGTCAGAGCCTTCAGCGTAATCAGGTGGGGCTGGGAGTCAATTGTTGTCAAGGTGACTGTTCAGCGCCTACCATTCAGTTGGACCACTCAACCCAGGCTTTCCACAGTTTGTAGCCTGTTTTGGCTGGAAAGAAGATGCACTATTTGCTGCTTGCTATATAGATCTTAATATCTGCCAAGTCCCTCTTGTTAGGTATATCCCTGAATATGGAGGCTCTGTCAATCAGAAGTTTCCCCCGCCCCTTTAGCGAAAGGCACTGAAAAATATTATGCCTCTTGTCTTGGATCGCTGAACTGGGAGAGATCTTATCAATTAGAGCCCCGTGGGTGCATAGATTTCGTGGGTTAAGCTGATTTCAGTGATTGGATCCGCAGCTGTGCTCCAGAGTGTATTTCAGGCTGCCTGTGCACCCCTCCCTCAACACTTGATTGTTAGCTCGAATGGCTGGGTGAGGTGCCCCGCCCATGGAGAGAATCTCCTGACTAGGAAAGACAGCCTTGGCACCCCTCCCGGACCACAGCTCGGGGCGTGCATGTGCTTTCTCAGCACGCCAGGGGCCGGGGACTCTCTGGACTGCGGCACGGGGCGCACGTGCGGTTTCTCGGCACGCCAGTGGACGGGGACTCTCTGGACAGCGGCACGGGGCGTGCGCGCGGTTTCTCAGGGCATGCAGCGGCGGCCGCCAGTGCCCAGGCTGCTGTTCCCCAAGTGTGGGCAGGCAGCTGCACATGTGGGTTTACTCACCACAGGTGTACTCCCTCCTCGGCAACAGTCCTTTTGCTTTCAGTGTGTGTGTGGAACTCCGGAATGCTCCGAGGATAAATTTTTCTGTTTCTAGTTGATAAATTTGTTGAGATTTTGGGGAGTTCTGTCAGACGCGCTGCTCACGGCGCCATTTCCGTGACGTCACTCCCATTTTGAATATTTTTTGCCAATACCTTCTGGTCTGCAAATATTCTGTTGAGAAATCAGCTGACAGTCTTATGGAAGTTGTTTTGTAGTTATCTAACTGCTTTTATTTTTTCTTATATTAATTTTAATTCAATGACATTAATAAATTAGGATATATCTGCTCAAAGAAATCATCTCCCGGTTATCTTTTCTTTCAATTATGTTGCATACCCACCACCCAAAATCAAGTTGTCTTCTATCACCTTCTATCTGGGTTTTTTGTGACACTTTTTCCCTTCTTTTCCATCTCTATCCTTCCCCCTTTTTAACAACCACACTCTTGTCCATGTCTCTTCTCTTAGTCTCATTTTTCTGTCCAACCTATGTATGAAATCATTCAGTTTTTAGTTTTTTCTGATTTACTTATTCCCCTTTGTATAATGTTATCAAAATCCATCCATTTTGTTTTTAATGATCTGATGTCATTATTTCTTATTTCTGACTAGTATTCTATAGTATATATGTACCACATTTTTTTATCCGTTCATCTATTGAACGACTTTTTGTTTGTTTTCCTATTTTAGCCACTGTGAACAATGCTGCAATGAACATGGGACTGCATGTGTTTTTACATACCAATGTTTTTGAGTTTTGGGGGTATATACCCAGTAGAGGGATAATTTGTGTTAAAGGGGCCAACAACACAGGGGAGAAAAGAAATCCATTTCAACAAATGGTGCTAGAAAAACTGGAAGGCCACATGAAAAAGAATAAAACCCGAATACAGTTTGTCCCCTTGTACAAATAATTCAAAATGCATCAAAGACATAAATATAAGCCCTGAAACAATAAAGTACATGGAAGAAAACATAGGAACTAAGCTCTTGAATCTTAGTTTTAAAGAGCATTTTATGAATTTGGCTCCAAAGGCAAGGGAAGTATAGGGAAAGAAAAATGAATGAATGAGACTAAATCAGACTAAAAAGCTTTTGCACAGCAAGAGAAACTGAAAACAAAACAAACAGACAGCCAACTAAATGGAAGAAGAGATTTTCAAACCACAGCTCAGATAAGAGCTTAAAGTCCAAAGTATACAAAGAACTCATAAAACTCAACAACAAACAAACAATCCAATAAAAAATGGGAAGAGTACATGAACAGACACTTCTCCCAGGAAGAAATAAAAATGTCCAACATCTATATGAAAAGATGCTCATCTTCAATAGTTATTAGAGAAATGCAAATCAAAACTACAAAAAGATACCACCTCACACCTGTTAGATTAGCTATTATCAACAAGACAGCTAATAGCAAGTGTTAGAGAGGCTGTGGAGAAAAAGAAAAACTTATCCATTGTTGGTAAGAATTTAAGGTAATACAACCATTAAGGATGAAAATATTGTTGTACTTCAAAATAACTAAAAATAGAACTATCATATGACTACCAGTTTTTCTCTTGATGCTTTTAAAATTTTCTGTTTTACTTTAACTTTCTGCATTTTAATTATGTGTCTTACTGTGGGCTTCATTAGGTTCATATTGTTTGGGACTTGCTATGCTTCCTGGACTTGTCTAATTATTTCTCAAGTTAGGGAAGTTTCTGTCATTTTTTCAAGTAGGTTTTCAATTTCTTTCTTCTGTCTTTTCAGCACCATCTTGATGCTAATGTTGGTACACTTGAAGTTTTTCCAGAGGCTTTTTACACAATCTTCATTTATTTATATTCCTTTTACTGATCTGTTTGAATATTTTTTGCCTTCTTATAGTCTAAGATTTTAATTAGCTTTTCAGCTTCACATACTTTGGTTCTCTGTACTTTATACTTAATTTTAGTTAGTATATCAATTATTTCAAAATGGTCATTTATATGTTTGAAGTTCTAAGTTCATTGAGCATATTAATGACCAGTGTTTTGTACCCTGTATCTAGTATATTGCTTCTCTACATTTTGTTTAGTTCTTTTTCTGTGGTTTTGTTCTGTTCTTTGATTTGGTGCATGTGTTTTTATTTCTTCATTTGGGCCATTTCCCTGTTTGTTTCTTTGTATTACGTAGAGCTGCTACATTTTTCAGGATTGGTAGAGTAGCCTAATGTAGTAGGTGTTTTATAGGTTCCAGATGCACAGATTTCCTGATCACCCAAGCTGTGCACTCAGGTGCAACTCTCACTCCCATGTGGGCTGTTTACAGTCTCCTCTTTTATTGAGCTTTTATGTATTTAAATTTTTTAATTTATTTATTTTAAAGAGGGGGAGAAAGAGAAAGAGTGAATGTAGAGAAGGAGCAGGAAGCATCAATTTTCATATGTGATTTTACCAGGCAATCCTGGGGTTTTAAAAGAGAGACCTCAGCATTCCACGTTGACACTTCATCCACTGTGCCATCACAGTTCAGGCCAACTTACACTTGAGCTTTGATTGTTGTTGGCATGTCAGTGGAGAAGGGAGTTACCCAGAGGTTGATCCAATTTGCTGCAAAGACTGGCCGTAGCTGCTGACCAACTACTGTGGAGAACAGATTATGCAGAAGCCCATTGAAAAGATCAGGACTTACTATAACATCAATAGGGCTCTGGTGCTTGCTGAGTCTGCCCTTTTAGTTTGTAACTTGTGAATGTGGGTAAGTGGTAATATTTCCGTATAATCTGAAGCTGTCCACTGGGTGTGCTGACTCTGGGGATCCCTGGAAATAGTAGGCCACAGTCAGCTACCACCTGTGTTCTTCCCTATGACCACCTGGTATAAGCTGCAAAATGATTTGCAGCCTGACCAGGTGGTAATGCAGTGGATAGAGGATTAGAGATAAATGTGGAGGACCCAGGTTAGAAACCTCCATGGTGCCAGCTTTAGAATAGGCTCATATGATTTAAGGAAGGATCACCACCTTGAACTCAAGATTGCTGGCTTCAGCAAAGTGTCCCTTGGTCAGTTGTAGCCTTCCAGTTAAGGCACATATAAGAAAGCAACCAATGAACAACTAATGTTCCACAACAAAGAATTGATGCTTCTCATTTCTCTCCCTTTTTGTCTGTCTGTGCCTATCTGTCCATCTCTCTGTCCCTCTATATCTCTCTCTCACACACACAATAAATTGTAATTTGCCAATGTCTGCTCCTTGTGCTGGACTTGGAAGTGTTTGGGCAAGAGGCCAAGTTTGAAACCATTGGCATGCAGGACATGGGGCTACTTAGCAAGAGGTACAAACGTCCTGAGGCCAGGTGATGCTTGTTTGAGATTTTAGAAAATTCTGAGACATTAATAAAGACAGGACATTCATATGGAAAAACCACTTGAAACACCATGATGGGCCCACAAATAGGGTGCAGTGTCCTTAGGTAATCACTGGGGCAGGGCAAACTTGTGACCATATTGGATTGGATAGATTTAGATATTCCATCTGCTGGATTTCCTGTGGTGAATACTTTGTCAAAGATCCAATAATCATCTCTGCCAGCACTTCTGTCTGGGAGAAGGCTGTTTCTCCAGCTTTTTCCTTGATTCAATCAAATTCATTTCTTCCCATTTTGTCTCTTTTGCCTTTCTTTTCGCTGCCCCAGTGATTGAACTCAGAGGGTGTCAGTTTAAGAATGTTTGTGGGGTTTTTGCATACACTTTAAGAAAACTGCATGAAACACCAGCAGCCCTCTGTTTTCCTCAGCCTCAATCCTTAACCTCAGCCTCAATCCCTCTGAATTTTTTACACCAAATGTTATGGAGACTTCTCTTTCTGTCTCTGGAACTCTGGGATGGTATCTGGGTGTGGGACTGTGACCTTTGCTTCTTAGGTGGTTATAAGATTACTCTTCATTTAGTCTAAAGTTGGTTATTCAGAATGATTGTTATTAAATTTACTTGTAACTTCTGGCAAGAGGTGAGTGTAACATCCATCTACCTTGCCACCATCTTGAATATTGCCTGCTATTTATTTTGGTGTTTTTACTAACCAGTTCTGCTGTTAGTCTTGATTTTATTTTAATACTAGTAGTTATATGCTAGTACAAGTTTTTGCTCCATTTTTCTTTTGCTTAGGTGTGGATTTATTTTGAATTATTCTGTTTAGGACTTGGATTATAATTTGAAGTCTTATTTCTTCATTTATAAAAACTTTGGCCATTATTTCTTTAAATAGCATCTTTGTCTCATTTTTCAAATAAATTTCTAGAATTTCTATTTTATATATGCTGAAGTTTCTCACTCAGTTTTTTAACTTTCTCTCCTCATCTCTGTGCCAAATTCTATGTAATTCCTTCATATCTATCTTTTACCTTGATAATTTTATATTTATCTCTTGCTTACTATTGAAGCTGTGTTTTGAGTTTATTCAATGAGTATATTTTCTTCTTGACTGTTTTGTGTATCTACCAATTTCCATAGATTAATTATTCTTTCATAATCCTGAATATGTTACACATATTTAAAGTCTTTTTCAGACATTTTTATTTCTGTGATTTATGTTGTTACTTGTTATTTTATTGTTTGTTGACTCACTCTAATAGTATTGGTTTCTTTATTACCATTGTACTTTTATTTACAAAATTATTCTCAATAGGGACCCCATTAGTAACCCGGGTTGGGAAGTGTTTTAATAAAATGGTTTTGTGTTTGTATATGGTTTTAGAAAAGCTGTTGCTGCCTTGTTTATTTTATTTTTATTTTTGTTGTTGTAGAGTTACTGTGAATTCACTTAAATAGACAATACAGGAAGCAAAAGTGATATGAGACATAGTTAATGACTTCTGCTTTGTGGACATTTTATTTGGAGTTTTGAGTTAATTAAAGATAAAATTTAAATAACTTAAATAGAAAACAGAAATGTTGATTTCAGCCTTAAGAAAAATTATGAGAATTATGGGCTGGGCTCCTTTCTGTTTTGGTAGATATTATCCCAGTTTTGCATTCAGTGTTTCTAAAGTCTCAGGAAAACTGGTGCCACGATATGAAGATGCAGGGCTGGAGGTTGTATACCTAAATGAACTTTACCTGTTCATTTGAAAAGCATGTGACTCAGGAACAGCTTGAAGGAAGAGGATCATAGGGCAAGGTTTGTGTGAAATGGGGTGGCTATTTTTACCCTCTAAGTTTGCTGTGCCACTATTCCAAATTTTTCCTAGTTTTACCTGCTTGGAACTCATAGATCAGCTTCTTAATAGTCAAGACTTTTTTCTTGACTTGGTGTTCTTTGTACTGTGCAGATAATAGAAACTTTCATTATGTATCTATACATGAAGCATGTTTGGGATTCTAACTTCTTGTGGATGACTGCAGGGATGACAAAATTTTAGCCTGCCATGTGACATATGAAGGGAGTTTAGGTTTTCCTTTAAGGCTATGTCCTATTTCCACTTGCATCAATGCCTCTCCACTTGTGCTGTGAAATTTTCTTTTTGTTTTCAGTACTTCAAATCTTTGCCTCTGGGTTGCGGACTTAATTATATATTTTTTACTTATGATTTGTTATATAGTAGACATTTCTGTGTTTGTTTTAAATGTCAGATGGTCTTTCCACGTCTGTTTAGTCATTCATTTTGAATGAAAAGCCACTGGTGAATTTACTGGAACTAAATTTTTTTAACACAGTAGAGATAAAATAGTTTGTAGATTTCTGTGTTTTGGTCTGTTGTAAAAAGTCTTCTGCCTAACTGGTGGTGGCACAGTGGATAGAGTGTTGACCTGAATGCTAATGGCTCATGTTGGAAATCCCAAGGTGTTTGTCTTGAGTGTGAAGTCTCCAGCTTGATCATGAAAACATTGATATGATCCCATTGTCTCTGGCTTGAGCCCAGATGTCAATGTCTTAAGCCCAAGGTTGCTTAAGACCTTGAGTGAGTGTGTATACCATATTTCTCCATGTATAAGACTCATCATTTTTGAAAAATGTTAGGTTAGAAAAATGCATGCATCTTGTACATTGGCAACCAGTGTAGAGCACAGTGCCTGGAACATTATAGAAATACAATAAGTTTTAATGAATGAAAGGATAAATAGTAATTTGCATGCATGCACAAACAAGGTGGCAGCAGAGAAGCACATGTAACAGAGACCAATATTTTATGTGCTATGGAGCAAGTTCCAGCAAACTTCAGAAGATTAAAGTGATATGAACTGTATCTCTTGCTTACACTACAGTTAACATTGAAACAGGGAGCCCACAGTAACTAGAACTCCCTTATATTTACAAGTTATGAAAGTATCTTCTAGATAGCCTTCAAATCAACATTGACAGGTAACCCACAACACCCAACTGCTGTGTTTTTCCAGGTGAACTGCTCTGAGTTGTTATTCCCAAGGTGCACACGAGGTGGCAGCAGGGAAGCGCTCTTGGAAAACATTTGCCACAGATAATCCTGTATGTTCTTTCAAGCAAGTTTCAACTACCGCTAACATTAGAAATGATATAAAGTATGTTTCTTGTCATCATTACACTTAATATACTAAACAGTAATAGAAATTAACTAAAATCCCTTTTTTTAAAGGTAAGGAAATTCACTCCTGAATAACTCCCCCTCAAAATCACAATTCAAGCTGAAAAATACCTTAAAATTAATGAAAATAAAAACTACATAAGAAAATCTATATAAAAATGAAGTGATGAATACATTTTAGAGGAATAAAACCTTAAAATACACAGCCTTTCCACCCATACTAAGCACCAGGATACTAAAAAAAATTCAGAGAATGTAAAAGAAACAAAATGTTCACAGTCTGACAAGGCAGTTGCGCAGTGGGTAGAGCATTTGACTAGAATGAGCAGTACACAGATTTGAGATCCCAAATTTGCCAGCTTGAGCGTGGGCTCATCTCGTTTTAGCAAAGCTGAACAGATTGATCCCAATGTCACTATCTCGAGCAAGGGCTCACTCGGTCAGCTGTAGCCCCCTGGTCAAGGCACATATGAGAGAGCAGTCAATAAAAAACTTAGGTGACCTTATGAAAAAATGATGATCGATATGTGACCTGGCATATAATAAAAAATTTTCTCCATTTTTGTCTGTCTGCCCCTATCTATCCCTCTCTCTCACTCTCTCTTTGATTCTGGAAAAAAGAAAAAAGGAAAAAAAGAAATGTTCACAGAGACATTAGGAGTTTCAATCCATATTTTCCTATGTATAAAACTCACCATTTTTAAAAATGTAGATTTTGAAACCTGGGTGCATCTTATATAGTGTTTGTTGTATTTTTACTTGCATTTTCTGTTTCTTCACATTTGTTATCATTTTCTCAAATTTTGTGCCCAAAAATTAAGGTGCGACTTATGGAGGGAGGCTAATTATACATGGGGAGATATGGTACTTTAAAAATTTATGACTTATTTACTCTTGGGGTGAGATTTTGAAAAAAATAATTCATTCCTCTAAGCAACTTTTGTTGAAAAAACACCAAAGAAAATCTATTGCCATGTTTCTTTTATTAAGTTATTAATGTGAGAGGGAGAAAGAGGGGGGAAAACAGACACACAGATAGTCAGAAACATCAATGTTTCTGTATGTGCCTAGAACAAGAACCAAACTTATGACATTAGTGTATGTGTGTGATGCTCTATCTACTGAGCTCTCTGGTGATAGCAAGCCATTGTATTTAGGGGAAAAAATTACGAGAGAAAAACTGAGGTAATTAAAAATAAAACAATAATATAGTCTGCTGTGGTGACAACACCGGAAGACTTTAATTTGCTCTTGACTGTTAGGGGCATAAAATATATTTTCTGATTATTTACCATGATGTAACCCTTTTGTAACATGCACTTTTTTCTTGTGCTGTTGCAGTAGACCATAAAGAGAGACCTCCTAAGCTTTGGACATCAGAATTTATCTGAGCCTGAGTCACCACATACAAGCTAGGTTCTTTTGCTCACAGAAAACCTTCCAGGATTTTCTCAGTTTTGTAGCTGAGAACACGCATTGCTGAAGAATTGAGACTTAGGTCTCAGCTCTGCCTTTCAAAAAACTGATATGCTGAACATTGCCACGATCAATGAAAATTGGGAACAAGACATTGCGCTACTATATCCAGTGCTTGTCACAACTTAAAATTCTTTTATTTATGTACATTTTTCTTCCTCTGTCTACAGCATGACAGTGTATTATTCATATAGACAGTCTGTATCTTTCACTATAGGCAACCAGTGTAGAGCACAGTGCCTGGAACAAAATAGAAATACAATAAGTGTTTAATGAATGAAAGAATAAATAGTAATTTGCATGCATACACAGATATCCACAAATGATAGAATTTGTGGACACAGAGAGATATCCTCATATGCAATGCAGATCTATACACACAGATGTATAAACACCCAATGTACCTTAGTACATATAGATATACAAGTATAATAGGTACACTAAGAATATGAAAAGATAATGTCATAATATTAACATAGTTATCTCTGGATGAATATTTATTGTTTTGTATTCTATTCATTTTTTCTTGCACTTCTGCAATAAGAACACAGATTTAATAATAAAAAAGAAGTTACATACAACATACTTTTCAAATCAAAGCACATCTTATTTTACAATACATTAAGAAGATTTAAATAAAGGAGTCCAAATGCAGAAGTAAAAATAGTAGAATGGGAAGACATTGAGTGCACCAACTACTCATACAGTTCCTAGCACAGTGCCTGGTATATGATGGGAACATTCAAAGGCATTATGGAAGCATTGCTGGAAGGAAAGAAGAAAACAAGGTGAACCGATATATTCCCAGAAATCAAATCACTAAGAATACACAAAATATTCACAGAACCGGCATATTGGAATCAACGTTTGTGGACAATCCGCTCTACTATTTCTTTCCTTTGAATCTGTTCTGAGGCGTGATTCCCAAATTGCACACGAGGTAGCAGCAGAGAAGCACAAGTAACAGAGACCATTATTGCATGTGCTATGCAGCAAGTTTCAGCCAACTTCAGAGGATTGAAATAATATCAAATATGTCTATTGCTTTCACTAGAGTTAACGTTGAAACAAGTAGCAAACAGTAACTGGAAATTCCTTAGATAAAGAACAACTCCCAACTGCTGAGTTTTTTCAGGTGAACTGCTCTGAGCTGTTATTTCCAAGGCGAACATGAGGTGGCAGCAGAGAAGCGAACTTGGAAAACATTTCACACAGACAATCCTGTATAATCTTTCAAGCAAGTTTGAACAACCTCAAACCTTTGAAAGGATATAAAGCATGATTCTTCTTGTCATTACACTTACTCTAGAAATCAGTAATAAAAACTAACTAAAAAACCCTTCCTTTTTTAAGTTAAGAAATTCACTCCTAAATAACCCCTGCTCAAAAACAAAATTCAAGTTACAAAATACTTTCAACTTAATGGACATAAAAGCTACATAAGAAAACCTATGGAAAAATGTTGTGATGAATACATTTTAGTGGAAAAAACCTTAAAATACACATTGTTAACACCCATACTATGAACCAAGATACTAAACAAAATCCAGAGAAAGTAAAAGAGAAAAATTTTCACAGCCTGAGGAGGCAGTGGCGCGGTGGATAGAGCAATTGACTAGAATGCGGAGGACCCCGGTTTGAGATCCCAAGGTTGCCACCCTGAGCGTGGGCTTATCTGGTTTAAGCAAAGCTCACCAGCTTTAGCCAATGGGCTCACTGGCTCGAGCAAGAGGTTACTTTGTCAACTGTAGTTCCCTGATCAAGGCACAATGAGAAAGCAGTCAATGAGCAACTAAGGTGTCACAACAAAAAACTGATGATTGATCTGTGACCTGGCACATAATTAAAAAAAAACCTTTGCCTTCCTGTCTGTGTATCCTATCTAGCGCTCTCTCTGACTCTCTCTCTGTCAAAAAAAAAAAAAAAGAAATGAAAAGAAAGAAATAAAGGGTTCACAGAGATATTCGGCGGGTGCGTACCATATTTGCCCTCGTTTAAGACTCATCTTTTTTGAAAAAATGCGGGGTTTGAAAACTGGGTGTGTCTTATACAGTGGTTGTAGTATATTTTACTTGCATTTCCTGTTTCTTCGCATTTGTTATCATTTTCTCAAATTTTGTGCCCAAAAGTGAAGGTGCGTCTTCTAAAGGGAGACATATAATGCATGAGGAAATATGGTACATTACAACCTTACTACCTATTTCATCTTGTGGTGAGATTTTGAAAAACATAATTCATTCTTCTATGCAATTTAAGCTGTGAAAACAACAAAAAATAGCCATTGTCATTTTTTCTTTTATTTAATTTTTAATGTTAGAAAGAGGAAGTGTCTCCCAGGGGACAAGATTACTAGAGATAACCTGAGGCAAATAAAAAATAAAATAATTATCTAGTCTGCTGTGGTGACAACATTAGAAGACTTTTCTAGGCTTTTGTCAGTCAGGGGCATATACAATCAGTATTTATGATTGTTGAGCATAAATTCACACCTTTCCTAACATGCACTTTTTCTTGTGCCATGGCAGCTTTCCAGACTGAGTAACCTCCTAAGCTTTGGTGTTCAGAATTTATTTGAGCCTGGTCAGCACTTACAATTTAGGTTCTTTGGTCACAGAACACCTCCCAGGGTCTTTGTTTCAGCGCTTGAGAATTTTCTCAGTTTTATAGCTGAGAACATGCATTGCTGAAGAACTGATACTTAGGTCTCAGCTCTGTCTTTCGAGAAACTGATATAATGAACATTGCCACGATCAATGGAACCTGGAAAAAAGACATTGCACTATTATATCCAGTGCTTGTCACAACTTATAATTATTTTATTTATGTACATTTTTCCTCCTCTGTCTACAACATGACAGTGTATTATTCATATAGACCGTCTGTCTCTTTCACTATAGGAAACCAGTGTAGAGCAGAGTGCCTGGAACATAGTAGAAATACAATCAGTTTTTAATGAATGAAAGAATAAATAGTAATTTGCATGCATACAAATGTATCCACAAATGATAGAAAATGTGGACCCAGAGAGATATGCGCATATGCAATACACATCTATACACACAGATGTATGAACACCCAATGTACCTTAGTACATATAGATATACAAATAAAATAGGTACACTAAGAATATGGAAAGATAATGTCATAATATTAACAGTAGTTATCTCTGGATTAAAATTTGCTGTTTTGTATACTATTCAGTTTTTCTTGAACTTCTGCAATAAGAATACAGTTTTTATAATAAAAAAGCAGTTACATTCAACATACTTTTCAAATCAAAGCACATCTTATTTTACAATACATTAAGAAGATTTAAATAAAGAAGTCCAAAAGCAGAAGTAAAAATAGTAGAATGGGAAGACATTGAGTGCACCAACTACTCATACAATTCCTAGCACAGTGCCTGGTATATGATGGGAACATTCAAAGGCTTTATGAAAGCATTGCTGGAAGGAAAGAAGAAAAACAAGGTGAACCAAGAGATTCCCAGAAATCAAATCACTAAGAATACAGATAATATTTAGAGAACTGACAAATTGGAATCAACGTTTGTGGACAATCCTCTCTACTATTTCTTTACTTTGGATCTGTTTTGAGGTGTGGTTCCCAAGATGCAAACGAGGTGGCAGCAGAGAAGCACATGTAACAGAGACCATTATTGTATGTGCTATGCAGCAAGTTTCAGCCAACTTCAGAGGATTGAAATAATATCAAATATGTCTATTGATTTCACTAGAGTTAACATTGAAACAAGTAGCAAACATTAACTGGAAATTCCTTATATTTACAAGTTATAAAATATATTCTAAATAGTCTTGGCTTCAACATTGATAGATAAAGCACAACCGCCAACTGCTGTGTTTTTTCAGGTGAACTGCTCTGATACGTTTTTCCCAAGGTGAACACGAGGTGGCAGCAGAGAAGCGCACTTGGAAAACATTTCCCACAGACAATCCTGTATTTTCTTTCAAACAAGTTTCTACTACCTCAAACCTTTGAAATGATATAAAGCATGATTCTTTTTGTCATTACACTTACTCTAGAAATCAGTAATAAAAACTAACTAAAAAACCCTACCTTTTTTAAGTTAAGAAATTCACTCCTAAATAATCCCTGCTCAAAATCAATATTCGAGTTACAAAATACTTTAAACTTAATGGAAATAAAAACTACATAAGAAAACCTATGGAAAAATGTTGTCATGAATACATTTTAGTGGAAAAAAAACCTTAAAATGCACAACATTACCACCCATAATGTGAAACAAGATACTAAACAAAATTTAGAGAAAATAAAAGATAAAAATTTAAACAGCCTGAGGAGGTGGTGGTGCAGCAGATAGAGCATTTGACTGGAATGTGGAGGACCTAGGTTTGAGATACCAAGGTTGTTAGCTTGAGCAAGGGCTTTTCTGGTTTAAGCAAAGCACACCAGCTTTAGCCCAATGTGCTCACTGGCTTGTGCAAAAGGTTACTTGGTCAGCTGTAGTTGCCTGGTCAAGGCACAATTAGAGAGCAGTCAATGAGCAACTAAGTTGTCACAACAAAAAACTGATGATTGATCTGTTACCTGGCACATAATAAAAAAAAACAACTCTTTACCTTGTAGTCTGTATGTCCCTATCTATCCGTCTCTCTGACTCTCTCACTGTCTCTGTAAAAAAGAAAAGAAAAAAAGAAAGATAGAAAGAAAGAAAGAAAGAAAGAAATCACAGAGACATTCGGCGGGTTTATACCATATTTGCCTTCGTTTAAGACTCATCTTTCTTGAAAAATGTGGGGTTTGAAAACTGGGTGCATCTGCCTATCACTTTCTATCCCTCTCTATCTCCCTGTCTCTGGAAAAAAAAAGAAAAAAATAAATATTCACAGAGACATTTGGTGGGTATATATCATATTTTCCCATGAATAAGACTCATCTTTTTTGAAAAATGTGGATATAGAAAACTGGGAGCGTCTTATTCAGTGATTGTAGAATTTTTTACTTTTGTTTCTTGTTGATTTACTTTTGCTATCATTTACTCAAAGTTGGAGCCCTCCAAATAAGGTGCAACTTATACAGGGAACCTGCTTATACATGGGGAAATATGGTACTTTACAACCTTACCATTTATTTCCTCTTGGGGTGAGATTTTTTAAAACATAATTCATATTTCTATGCAATTTAAGCTGCAAAAACAACAACAATAAAGCCATTCTCATTTTTTCTTTTATATATTTATTCATGTTAGAGGCAGGATAAAGGAGGGAAAAGACAGACAGACAGTCAGAAACATCAATTTGTTTTTGTATGTGCCTTTACGCATGAGAAAACCTATGATATTAGCGTATGGGTGTGATGTTTTAACTACTGAGCTCTCTGGTGAGAACAAGCCATTGTTATTTGGTGAATAAATTTACTAGAGATAACCAGAGGTAATTAAAATTAAAATTATTATCTAGTCTGTTGTAGTGCCAACACCAGAAGACTTTTATTTGCTCTTGAAATTCAAGGGCATAATCAGTATTTTTAATTGTTTAGCACAACGTGACACCTTTCCTAACATGCACTTTCTCTTGTGCCGTGGCAGCAATCCAGATTGAGAGACCTCCTAAGCTTTGGACATCATTAATTTAACTGAGCATTGGTCAATACATAGAAGCTAGGGACTTTTGCTCACAGAACACCTCACAAGGTCTTCTATATTTTCTCTGTATTACACCTGAGAACATGCATTACTGAAAACCAGAGGCTTATGTCTCAGCACTGCCTTCTGAAAAACTGATATACTGAACCTCACCACAATAAATCATAACTGACACCAAAATATTGCACTACCAAATTAAGTGCTTGTTAAACTTATGTTTATTTTATTTATGTATATTTTTCTCTTTTCTTCTACCCCATTACATTGTAGTATTTAAAAAGACAGTAAGTAAGACTGTCTCATTCACTATAGGCAACCAGTGTTGAGCACAGTCCCTGGCAATTAATCAAATACAATATGTGTTTCCTGAATGAATGAATAAATAGACATTTGTATATATACACAAATATCCACAAATCACAGACACTGTTGACACTGAGAGATATGCTCAAGGCAATGCACATTTATGCGCACAGATGTACACACACTCAACGTACCTGAGTATATATACTTACAGAAATATAATATGAACACAAAGAATATAGAAAGAAATGTCCTAATATTAACAGTAGATATATCTGTATGAAAATTTGTTGTTGTTGTTTTTGAGATCCTTTTTCTTGCACTTCTGCTATAAGCATACTTTTTTATAAAAAAAAAGCTGTTAAAATTCAATATACTTGTCAAGTCAAAGCACATCCTATATTACAATACAGTAAGTTGATTTATGTAAAAAAAGTTCAAAGGACAGAAGTTGAAAGAGTAGAATGGGGAGTCATTGAGTGCAGGAAAAAGAGTTCCTAGCACAGTGCCTGGTATATGATGGGCACTTTCAAAGGCTTTATGAAAGCATGGCTGGAAGTAAAGAAGAAAAATAAGTTGAACTGAGAGATTTTCTGAAAACAAACCACTAAGGATACACAAAACCTTTACAGAAATGGCAAATTGGAATCAACGTTTATAGAAAATGCTCTGTACCAAACTATTCCTTTGGACCTGGTCCGAGGCTTGATTCCAAGGTGCAAACTAGGTGGCAGCAGAAAAGCACATGTAACAGAGACCATTATTGTATGTGCTATGGAGAAAGTTCCATCAAAACTCAGAGGATTGAAATGATACCAAGAATTTTTCTTTCTTTCACGACAATTAATGTTGAAAGATGTAGTAGCTGTAACTAGAAATTGGTTATATTTACAAGTTATAATACTTTATTATATATAGCCTTGGATTCAACTTTGATAGTTAACGCACAACACCCAACTGATGTATTTATCCAGATAAACTGATCTGAGCTGTTATTCCCAAGGTGCACATGAGGTGGCAGCAGGGAAGTGCACTTGGAAAACATTTACCACACATAATCCTGTATGTTCTTTCAAGCAAGTTTCTACTACCTTTAACTTTAGAAATGATATAAAGCATGTTTCTTGTTGTCTTCACACTTAATTTGGTAAACAGTAATACAAGTTAACTAAAAATCACTTTTTTGAAGGTAAGGAAATTAACTCCTAAATAAACTCTTTCCGTTCAAAATCACAATTCAAGTTGAAAAATACCTTAAAATTAATGGAAATAAAAACTACATAAGGAAACCTATAGAAAAATGGAATGATGGATCTAATTTAGGGCAAGAACACCTTAAAACACACAGCCTTTCCACCCGTACTAATAAACAGAATCCTAAATAAAATCCAGAGAAAGTAAAAGAAAAAATGTTCACAGCATGAACAGGCGATGGTGCAGTGGTTAGAGCTATTGACTGGAATGTGGTGAACTCAGGTTTGAGATCCCAAGGGTGGCATCTTCAGTGTGGGCTCATGTGGTTTGAGCAAACCTCACCATCTTGAGTCCAAGGTCCCTGTCTAGAGCAAGCTGTCACTCTATGAGACATAGCCCCCTGGTCAAGGCACATATGAGACAGGAGTCAATGAACAAATAGGGGTCCCAATGAAAAAATGATGATTGATCTGTGACCTGGAACATAATAAGAACTCTTGCTCTGTCTGTCTGTCCCTATCTATCCCTCTCTATGACTCTCTCTCTGTCTCTAAAAAAAAAAAAAGAAAAAAATAAATGTTCACAGAGACATTTGTTGTGTGTATATCATATTTTTCCATTAATGAGACTCACCTTTTTTGAAAAATATGGGGATAGAAAACTGGGTGCATCTTAAACAGTGGTTATAGAATTTTTACTTGCATTTCTCATTTATTCGCAATTGTTATCATTTACTCAAACTTTGAGCCCCCAAATAAGGTGCATCTTATACAGGGAAGCTTCTTATAAATGGGGAAATATGGTACTTTACAACCTTACCATTTGTACCTCTTGGGGTGAGATTTTGTAAAACATAATTCTTTCTTCTAGGCAAATTAAGCTGCAAAAACAACAACAAAAAAGCCATGCTCATTTTTTCTTTTATATATTTATTCATGTTAGAGGCAGGATAAAGGGGGAAAAGACAGACAGACAGTAAGAAACATCAATCTGTTTTGTATGTGCCTTGACGCAGGAGCAAGCCTATGATATGAGTGTATGGGTGTGATGCTTTATCTACTGAGCTCTCCTGAGAGCAAGCCATTGTCTTATGGTGAAAAAATTTACTAGAGAAAACCAGAGGTAATGAAAAAATAAAATAATAATCTAGTCTGTTGTGGTGCCAACATCAGAAGAATTTTATTTGTTCTTGAAATTCAAGGGTGTAATCAGTATTTCTAATTATTTAGCACAAAGTGACCCCTTTCCTAACCTGCACTTTCTCTTGTGCCATGGCAGCAATCCAGATTTAGAGACCTCCTAAACTTTGGACATCATTATTTAACTGAGCATTGGTCACTACATAGAAGCTAGGTTCTTTTGCTCACAGAACACCTCCCAGGGTCTTTGTTTCATTACTTTTATATTTTCTCTGTTTTATACCTGAGGACACGCATTGCTGAAAAACCTAAACTTATGTCTCAGCTCTGCCTTCTGAAAAACTGATATACTGAACCTCACCATAATAAATCATAACTGACACCAAAGATATTGCACTACCAAATTAAGTGCTTGTTAAACTTATGTTTATTTTATTTATGTATATTTTCCTTTTTCTGTCTACCCCATAACAGTGTAGTATTTATAAGGACAGAAATTGAGACTGTCTCATTCACTGTAGGCAACCAGTGTCGAGCACAGTCCCTGGCAATTAATCAAATACAATAAGTTTTTCCTGAATGAATGAATAAATAGTCATTTGCATATGTACACAGATATCCACATATCACAGACACTGTTGACACAGAGATATGCTCATGTGCAATGCACATTTATGCACACAGATGTACACACACCCAAATTACCTGAGTATATATACATACAGAAATATAATACATACACAAAGAATATGGAAAGAAAATGTCCTAATATTAACAGTAGATATATCTGTATGAAAATTTGTTGTTATTGTTTTTGAGATCATTTTTCTTGCACTTCTGCTGTAAGAATACATTTTTTTATAATAAAAAAGCTGTAAAAATTTAACATACTTGTCAAATCAAAGCACATCCTATTTTACAATACAGGAAGTTGATTTATGTAAAAGAAGTTCAAAAGACAGAAGTTCAGAAAGTAGAATGGAAAGTCATGGAGTGCAAGGACATGAGTTACTAGCACAGTGCCTCATATATGATTGGCACTTTAAAAGGCTTTATGAAAGTATGGCTGGAAGTAAAGAAGAAAAATAATTTGAACCGAGAGATTTTCAGAAACAAACCACTAAGGATACACAAAACCTTTACAGAAACGGCAAATTGGAATCAACGTTTATAGAAAATGCGCTGTACCAAACTATTCCTTTGGACCTGTACTGAGGCTTGATTCCCAAGATGCACATGAGGTGGTAGCAGAGAAGCACATGTAACAGAGACCATTATTGTATATGCTATGGAGCAAGTTCCACCAAAAATCAGAGGATTGAAATAATACCAAGAAAAATTCTTGCTTTCATGACAATTAATGTTGAAAGATGTAGTAGCTGTATCTAGAAATTCATTATTTTTACGAGTTATAAAACTTTTGTATAGATAGCCTTGGATTCAACATTGATAGATAATGCACAACACCCAACTGATGTATTTATCCAGATGAACTGGTCTGAGCTGATACTCACAAGGTGCACAGGAGATGGCAGCAGGGATTCGCACTTGGAAAATATTTACCACAGATAATCCTATATGTTTTTTCAAGCAAGTTTCTACTACCTTTAACCTTAGAAATGATATAAAGCATGTTTCTTGTTGTCCTCACACTTAATGTAGTAAACAAAGTAATACAAATTAACTGATAATCCGTTTTTGAAGGTAAGGAAATTAACTCCTAAATAAACTCTTTCCACTCAAAATCAAGATTCAAGTTGCAAAATACCTTAAAATTAATGGAAATAATAACTACATAAAGAAAAGTATAGAAAAGTGAAGTGATGAATCTATTTTAGGTCAAGGAAACCTTAAAATACAGAGCCTTTCCACTCGTACTAAGAACCAGGATACTAAATAAAATCCAGAGAAAGTAAAAGAAAAAATGTTCACAGCGTGAACAGGCAATGGTGCAGTCTTAGAGCAATTGACTGGAATGTGGTGGACTCAGGTTTGAAATCCCAAGAATGCCATCTTGAGCGTGGGCTCATGTGGTTTGAGAAGAGCTCTCCATCTTGAGCCCAAGGTCGTTGTCTAGAGCAAGTGGTCACTCTATGAGTTATAGGCCCCTGGTCAAGGCACATATGAGACAGTAGTCAATGAACAAGTAAGGGGTCACAACAGAAAACTGATGATTGATCTGTGACCTGGCACATAATAAGAACTCTCTCTCTGTCTGTCTGTCCATATCTATCCCTCTCTCTGACTCTCTCCCTGACTATGGAACAAAAAAAGTAAAATAGTAATGTTTGCATAGACATTTGGTGTGTATATATCATATTTTCTCATGAATAAGACTCATATATTTTGGAAAATGTGGGGTTAGAAATCTGGGTTCATATTTTACAGTGGTTGTAGAATTTTTTACATGCATATCTCATTTATTCACTTTTGCTATCATTTACTCAAACTTTGAGCCCCCCAAATAAGGTGCATTTATGCAGGGAAACTTCTTATACATGGGAATATATGGTACTTTATAAACTTACCATTTATTTCCTCTTGGGGGGAGATTTCAAAATACATAATTCATTCTTCTATGCAAATTAAGCTGTAAATACAACAACAAAAAAGCCATTTTCATTTTTTCTTTTATTCATTTATTCATGTTAGAGGCATGATAAAGGTGGGAAAAGACAGACAGACAATCAGGAACATCAATCTGTTTCTGTATGTGCCTTGACCCAGGAGCAAACCTATGACATTAGCATATGGGTGTTATGACTTAAATATTGAGCTCTCTGGTGAGAGCCAGCCATTGTCTTTTGGGTGAAATATTTAGTAGAGAAAACCAGAGGTAATTATATATAAAATAATAAACTAGTCTGCTGTGGTGACAACACCAGAAGCTTTTTTTTTCTTCTTGAAATTCAGGGGCATAATCACTATTTCTAATTTTTTAGCACACAGTGACCCCTTTCCTAACATGCACTTTTTCTTGTTCTGTGGCAGCAGTCAAGATTGCGAGACTTCCTAAGTTTTGGACATCATTAATTGAACTGAGCTTTGGTCACCACATACAAGCTAGATTCTTCTGCTAACTGAACCCCTTCCAGGGTCTTCGTTTCATAACTTCTATATTTTCTCAGTTTTTTACCTGAGAACACGCATTGCTAAAAAACGGACACTTATGTCCCAGCTCTGCCTTCTGAGAAACTGATATACTGAACCCCACCACAATAAAGCTTTACTGACCCCAAAGATATTGCACTACCAAATTCAGTGCTTGTTATACTTATGATTATTTTATTGATGTATATTTTTCTCTTTCTGTCTATGCCATGACAGTGTTGTATTCATAAAGAGAAAAATTGAGTCTGTCTCATGTATGATAGGTGACCACTGTCGAGCACAGTGCCTGCCACATAACAGAAATACAATAAGTGTTTCCTGAATGAATGAATAAATAGTCATTTGCATACATACACATATATCAAAAAATGACTGACACTGTGGACACAGAGAGATATGCTCATGTGCAATGCACATCTATGTACACAGATATACACACACCCAATGTACCTGTGTATATATACATACAGAAATATAATAGGTACACAAAGAATATGGAAAGAAAATACCCTAATATTAACAGTAGATATATCTGTATAAAAATTTGTTGTTGTTATCTTTGAGATCATTTTTCTTGCACTTCTGCAGTAAGAATTCTTTTTTTTATACTAAAAAAGCTGTCAAAATTTAACATATCTGTCAAGCCAAAGCACATCCTATTTTACAATACACGAAATTGATTTATATAAAACAAGTTCAAAAGACAGTAGTTAAAAGAGTAGAATTGGAAGTCATTGAGATAGGGACATGATTTCCTAGCACAGTGCCTGGTATATGGTGGGCACTTTCAAAGGGTTTTTGACAGCATGCCTGGAAGAAAAAAAGAAAAACAAGATGACCCGAGAAATTTTCAGAAGAAAAACGACTAAGGATACACAAAAAACTTTACAGAAACGGAAAATTGAAATCAACATTTATAAAAAATGCTCTATACCAAACTATTCCTTTGGACCTGTATTGAGGCTTGATTCCCAAGATTCACACGAGGTGGCAGCAGAGAAGTACATGTAACAGAGACCATTATTGTATGTGCTATGGAGAAAGTTCCAGCCAAACTCAGAGGATTGAAATGATACCAATATACTTCTTTCTTTCACTACAATTAATGTTGAAAGAAATAGCAAACAGTAATTAGAAATTCCTTATATTTACAAGTTATAAAAGTTTCTTTTATTGGATTCAACATTGATAGA
This sequence comes from Saccopteryx leptura, assembly GCF_036850995.1. NCBI lineage: Eukaryota > Metazoa > Chordata > Mammalia > Chiroptera > Emballonuridae > Saccopteryx > Saccopteryx leptura. The sequence goes on from NC_089504.1 coordinate 366,657,958, forward strand.
TAACACACAACACCCAACTGATGTATTATTCGGGTAAACTGATTTTAGCTATTATCCCTAAGGTGCACACGAGGGAACAGCAGGAAAGCACACTTGGAAAACATTTACCACAGATTATCCTGTATGTACTTTCATGCTAGTTTCAACTACCTCTAACCTTGGAAATATATAGAAAGCACGTTTCTTGTTGTCATTACATTTAATATAGTAAACAGTAATATAAATTAATAAAAATCCCTTTTTTGAAGGTACGGAAAATCACTCCTTAATAAAACCACCCTCAAAACTACAATTCAAGTTGCAAAATACCTTAAAATTAATGGAAATAAAAACTACATGAGGAAAACTATGGAAAAAGGTAGTGATGAATATATTTTAGGGCAAGAAAACCTTAAAATACACAGCCTTTCCAACCATACTAAAAACCACGATACTAAATAAAATCTAGAAAAATAAAAGACATAAATGTTCACAGCCTGAGCAGGCGATGGCACTGTGGTAAGAGAATTTGACTGGAATACGGAGGACCCCGGTTTGAGATCCCAAGGGACCAAGCTTGAGTGTGGGCTCATGTGGTTTGACAGCTCTCACCAGCTTGAGCTTAAGGTTGCTGGCTTGAGCAATTGGTCACTCGATCAGCTGTAGCCCCTGGTCAAGGCACATGTGAGACAGGAGTCAATGAACACGTAAAGGGTCACTATGAAAAACTGATGATTGATTTGTAACCTGGAACATAATATAAACTCTCTCCATTTCTGTCTGTCTGTCTCTATCTATCCCTCTCTCTGACTCTCTCCCTGTCTCTGAAAAAAAAAGAAAAAGAAAAAAAAATGTTCACAGAGAATTTTGGCGCGTGTATACCATATTTCCCTATGTAAAAGACTCATCTTTTTTGAAAATGTCGAGTTAGAACACTGGGTTCGTCTTATACAGTGGTTGTAGTATTTTTTACTTGCACTTCCTGTTTCTTCACAGTTGTTCTCATTTTCTCAAATTTTGTGCCCAAAAATGAAGGTGAGTCTTCTACAGGGAGGCATATTATGCATGGGGAAATATGGTACTTTACAAACTTACTACCTATTTGCTCTTGTGGTGAGATTATGAAAAACATAATTCATTCCTTTATGCAATTTAAGCTGCAAAAACAGGAAAAAAAGAGCCATTGTAATTTTTTGTTTTATTTAATTATTAATGTTAGAGGGAAGCATTTGGGGGGAAAAGACAGACAGTCAGAAACATCAATCTGTTTATGTATGTGCCTTAGAACAGAACAAACCTATGATATTACTGTTTGGGTGTGATGCTCTAATTACTGAGCTCTCTGGTGTAAGCAAGCCATTGTCTCTTGAGGGGCAAAATTACTTGAGAAAACCTGAGGCAATTAAGTAATAAAATAATAATCTAGTCTTCTGTGTTGACAAAACCAGAAGACTTTTCTATGCTCTTGACAGAAGCATAAAGAGTATTTCTGATTGTTGAGCACGAATTGACACCTTTCCTAACATGCACTTTTTCTTGTGCCATGGCAGCAGTCCAGACTGAGAAACCTCCTAAGCTTTGGTTTTCAGAATTTATCTGAGCCTGGGTCAGCACTTACAAGTTAGGTTCTTTTGGTCACAGAACACCTCCCAGGGTCTTTGTTTCATCACTTGCAAATTTTCTCAGTTTTATAGCTGAGATCACACATTGCTGAAGAACCGAGACTTATGTCTCAGCTCTGCCTTCTGAGAAACTGATATACTTAACCTTGTCACAATGAATCACAACTGGGACCAAAGGTATTGCACTACCAAATCCAGTGTTTGTCACAACTTATAATTCTTTTATGTATATTTTTTCTTCCTCTGTCTACTCCATGACAGTGTAATATCCATAAAGACAGAAAGTGAGTCTGTCGAATTCACTATAGGCAACCAGTGTCGAGTACAGTGCCTGGCATATAATAAAAATACAATAAGTTTTTACTGAAAGAGTGAATAAATAGTCATTTGCATACATTCACAGATACCCACAAATGACAGACACTATTGAAACAGATATGTATGCTCATGTGCAATGCACATCTATGCACACATTGGCTATACACATCCAATGTACCTGAGTACATATACTTAGAGAAATATAATTTGTACAGAAGAATATTAAAAGAAAGTGGCATAAAGTTAAGAGCTTATATCTATGTATGAAAATTTGTTGTTTTGCCTTCTTATCATTTTTTTTGCACTTTTGCAACAAGAATACCGTTTTTATAATAAAAGGCTGTTAAAATTCTCTATACTTGTCAAATCAAAGCACATCATATTTTACAATACATTAAGTAGTTTTAAATGAAAGAAGTTCAAAAGACAGATGTAAAAATAGTAGAATAGGAAGTGACTGAGTGCAGGGACATGAGTTCTTAGCACAGTGCCTGGTATATGATGGGCACTTTCAAAGGTTTTATGAAAGCATGGCTGGAAGAAAAGAAGAAAAACAAGATGAAACGATAGACTCCCAGAAAAACCCCCAAAAAGAATAAACAAAAACATTACAGAAAAGGCAAATTGGAATCCACATTGTAGACAATCCGCTCTACCATTCCTTTCCTTTGGATCTGTACTGAGGCGTGATTCCCAACATGCACACGAAGTGGCAGCAGAGAAGCACATGAAACAGAGACCATTATTGTATGTGCTATGCAGCAAGTCCCAGCCAACTTCAGAGGATTGAAATTATATCAAGTATATCTCTTGCTTACACTACAGTTAATGTTGAAACAGATAGCAAACAGTAACTAGAACTCCCTTATATTTACAAGTTATAAAAGTATCTTCTTAAGGGCCTAATTTCCAAAATTTACAAAGAACTCATAAAACTCAACAACAAACAAACAAACAATCCAATAAAAAAATGGGAAGAGGACATGAATAGACACTTCTCCCAGGAAGAGATACAAATGGCCAACAGATATATGAAAAGATGCTCAGCTTCATTAGTTATTAGGGAAATGCAAATCAAAACTACAATGAGATACCACCTCACCCCTGTTAGATTAGCTATTATCAACAAGACGGGTAATAGCAAATGTTTCTCCAAGGCTGTGGAGAAAAAGGAACCCTCATTCACTGTTGGTGGGACTGTAAAGTAGTACAACCATTATGGAGGAAAGTATGGTGGTTCCTCAAAAAACTGCAAACAGAACTACCTTATGACCCAGCAATCCCTTTACTGGGTATATACCCCAAAACCTCAGAAACATTGATACGTGAAGACACATGTAGCCCCATGTTCATTGCAGCACTGTTCACAGTGGCCAAGACATGGAAACAACCAAAAAGCCCTTCAATAGAAGACTGGATAAAGAAGATGTGGCACATATACACTATGGAATACTACTCAGCCATAAGAAATGATGACATCAGATCATTTACAGCAAAATGGTGGGATCTTGATAACATTATAAGGAGTGAAATAAGTAAATCAGAAAAAAACAAGAACTACATGATTCCATACATTGGTGGAACATAAAAATGAGACTAAGAGACATGGACAAGAGTGTGGTGGTTACCAGGGGTGGGGGGAGGGAGGACAGGGGAAGAGTTAGGGGGAGGGGGAGGGGCACAGAGAACTAGATAGAGGGTGGCGAAGGACAATCTGACTTTGGGCGAGGGGTATGCAACATAATTTAATGACAAAATAACCTAGACATGTTTTCTTTGAATATATGTACCCTGATTTATTATTGCCATCCCATTACCATTAATAAAAATTTATTAAAAAAAAAAAAAGTATCTTCTATCTAGATAGTTTTGGATTCAATGTTGATAGATAATGCACAACACTCAACTGCTGTATTTTTTAAGGTGAACTGCTCTGAGCTGTTATTCTCAAGGTTCACACGAGATGGCAGCAGAGTAGCACACTTGGGAAACATTTACCACAGACATTCCTGTATATTCATTCAAGCAACTTTTAACTACCTCAAACCTTTGAAATCATATAAAGCATGTTTCTTGTTGTCATTATACTTACTCTAGTAATCATTCTTAGAAACTAAAAAACCCTTTCTATTTTATTTTTTTATTTTTTATTTTTTTATATTATATATATATATAAAAAAATTTTTTTAATTTTTCTGCAGCTGGAAATGGGGAGAGAGAGTCAGACAGACTCCCGCATGTGCCCAACCGGGATTCACCCAGCACGCACACCCTGGTGCGATGCTCTGCCCACCAACGGGTGATGCTCTACCCCTCTGGGGTGTTGCTTTGTTGCAACCAGAGCCACACAAGCGCCTGGGGCAGAGGCCAAGGAGACATCCCCTGTGCCCGGGCCATCTTTGCTCCAATGGAGCCTCGGCTGCGGGAGGGGAAGAAAGTGACAGAGAGAAAGGAGAGGAGGAGGGGTAGAGAAACATATGTGCACTTCTCATGTGTGCCCTGGCTGGGAATCAAACCCAGGACTTCTGCATGCCAGGCCGATGCTTTACTACTGAGCCAACCGGCCAGGGCCAAAAGCCTTTCTTTTTTAAGTTAAGAAATTCAATCCTAAATAACCCCCCCCCTCAAACTCACAACTCAAGTTACAAAATACTTAAAAATTAATGAAAATTAATACTACATAAAAAAATCTATGGAAAATTGTAGTAATAAATATATTTTAGGGGAAAAAATCCTTAACATACATGCTCTTTCTAACCATACAAAGAACCAGGATACTAAATAAAATCCAGGGAATGTAAAAAAAAAAATGTTCACAGAGTGACAAGGCAGTGGCACAGTGGTTAGAACATTTGATTGGAATGCGCAGTACCCAATTTTGAGATACCTAGGTCACCAGCTTGAGTGTGGGCTCATCTTGTTTTAGCAAATCTCAACAGCTGAACCCAAGGTCGCTGGCTCGAGCAAGAGGTCACTTGTTCAGCTGTAGCCCCCTAGTGAAGGCACATATGAGAGAGCAGTCAATGAACAACTAAGGTGTCCCAACGAAAAACTGATGATTGATCTGTGACATGGCAGATAATAAAAATTTTCTCCATTTCTGTCTGTCTGTCCCTATCTATCCCTCTCTCTGACTCTCTCTATGTCTCTGTAAAAAAGAAAGAAAATAGAAAGAAAGAAATGTTCACAGAGACATTTGGAAGTTCTATCCATATTTTCATATTATAAAACTCATCATTTTTAAAAATGTGGGCTTTGAAAACTGGGTGTGTCTTATACAATGGTTGTTGAGTATTTACTTTCATTTCCTGTTTCTTTGCATTTGTTATCATTTTCTCAAATTTTGTGCCTCAAAATTAAGGTGCTTCTTATACAGGGAGGCTACTTTACATGAGGAAATATGGTACTTTACAACCTTACCACTTATTTCATTTTGGGGTAAGATTTAGAAAAACATAATTCATTCCTCTAAGCAATTTAAGCTGCAAAAACAACAAAAAAAGCCATTGTCATTTTTCTTTCATTTACTTCTTAATGTTAGAGGGAGGAAGAGGGGGAAAAACAGACAAACATATAGTCAGAAACATCAACGTGTTTCTGTATGTGCCTAGACACAGATCCAAACCTATAACATTAGTGTATGGGTGTGATGCTCTATCTACTCATCTCTCTGGTAATAGCAAGCCATTGTCTTTAGGGAAAAATAATTACTAAAGAAACCTGAGGTAATTGAAAAGGAAAATAATAATCTAGGCTGCTGTTGTTACAACACCAGAAGACTGTTCTTTGCTCTTGACAGTCAGGGGCATAAACAATATTTCTGATTGTTTACCACGGTGTGACTTCTTTCCTAACATGCACTTTTTTCTTGTGCTGTTGCAGCAGTCCAGACTAAGAGAGAGACCTCCTAAGCTTTGGACATCAGAATTTATCTGGGCCTGGGTCACCACTTACAAGCCAGGTTCTTTTGGTAACACAAAACCTCCCAGGGTCTTTGTTTCATCACTTGAGAATTTTCTCAGTTTTATAGCTGAGAACATGCATTGCTGAAGAAGTGAGACTTATGTCTCAGCTCTGCCTTTCGAGAAACTGATACTCTGAATGTTGCTTCCCTCAATGAAATCTGGGAACAAGACATTGCACTACTATATCCAGTGCTTGTCACAACTTACAATTATTTTATTTATGTATATTTTTTCTTCCTTTGTTTGCAGCATGACAGTCTATTATTCATAGAGACAGAAAGTTATTCTGTCTCTTTCACTATAGGCAACCAGTTTTGAGCACAGTGCCTGGCACATAATAGAAATACAATAATTTTTTAATGAATGAAATTATAAATACTAATTTGTATGCATACTCAGGTATCCACAAATGATAGACACTGTGGACACAGAGCGATATGCTCATATGCAATGCATATTTATGCACACAGATGTATGCACACCCAATGTACCTTAGAATGTGTAGATAGAGAAATATATTAGGTACACTAAGAATATGGAAAGATAATGTCATAATATGAACAGTAGATATCTCTGTATGAAAATTTGTTGTTTCCTTTTCTTATAATTTTTTTTGCACTTGCAATAAGAATACAGTTTTTATAATAAAAATGTAGTTAGGCCCTGGCTGGTTGGCTCAGCAGTAGAACGTCGGCTTGTCATGCGGGGGAACCGGGTTCGATTCCCGGCCAGGTCACGTAGGAAAAGTGCCCATTTGCTTCTCCACCCCCCCTCCTTCCTCTCTGTCTCTCCCTTCCCCTCCCACAGCCAAGGCTCCTTTGGAGCATATATGGCCCGGATGCAGGTGATGGCTCCTTGGCCTCTGCCCCAAGTGCTAGAGTGGCTCTGGTTGTGGCAGAGCGAGACCCCGGAGGGGCACAGCATCGCCCTCTGGTGGGCAAAGCATTGCCTTTAGTGGGCTTGCCGGGTGGATCCCGGTCGGGCACATGCGGGATTCTGTTTGACTGTCTCTCCCCATTTACAGCTTCAGGAAATACAAAAAAAATTAAAATAAAGTAAAAACATAGTTAAATTGAATATACTTGTCAAATCAAAGCACATCCTATTTTACAATACATTAAGAAGATTTAAATAAAAGAGTTCAAAGACAGAAGTAAAATAGTAGAATGGGAAGACATTTAGTGCAGCAACTACTCATGTAGTTCCTAGCACAGTGCCTGGTATATGAGGAGGACATTGAAAGATCTTATGAAAGCATTGCTGGAAGGAAAGAAAAAAAACAAGATGAACTGATAAATTCCCATAAATCAATTCACTATGAATACACAAAAGACTTACAGAAACGGCAATTTGGAATCAACATTTTTAGAGAATCCTCACTACTATTCCTAACCTTTGGATCGTACTAAGGCGTGATTCCAAAGATGCACACGAGGTGGCAGCAGAGAAGCACATGTAAGAGCAACCATTATTGTATGTGCAATGCAGTAAGTTTCAGCAAACTTCAGAGGATTGAAATTATATCAGGTATGTTTACTGCTTTCACTAGAGTTAACGTTGATACAAGTAGCAAACAGTAACTAGAAATTTCTTATATTTACAAGTTAAAAATTATATTCTAAATAGTCTTGGTCTTAACATTGATAGATAATGAACAGCACCCAACTTTTGTATTTTTTCAGGTGATCTGCTCTGAGATGTTATTCCCAAGTTGAATATGAGGTGGCAGCAGAGAAGCGTATTTGGAAAACATTTTCCACAGGCAATCATGTATATTCTTTCAAGCAAATTTCAACTACCTCAAACCTTTGAAATCATGCAAAGCATGTTTCTTGTTGTCATTACACGTACTATAGAAATCAGAACTAAAAACTAACTGAAATACCCTTCCTTTTTTAAGTTAAGAAATTCAGTCCTAAATAACCCCCACTCAAAATCAAAATTCAAATTACAAAATGCTTTAAACTTAATGGAAAGAAAAACTACATAAAAAAACCTATGGAAAAATGTTGTGGAATTTATTTTAGTGCAAAATATATTCCAATGGAATATATTTTAGTGCAAAAAAACCTTTAAAATAGAAAGCCTTTCCACCAATCCTATGAAACAGGATACTAAACAAAATCCAGAGAAAGTAAAAGAAAAACCTTGTCACAGCCTGAGCAGGCGGTGGTGCATTGGAAAGAGCATTTGAGTGGTATGCGAAGGACCCAGATTTGAAATACCAAGGTTGCCATCTTGAGGGTGGGATTATCTGGTTTGTGCAAAGCTCACCAGCTTTAGTACAATGGGCTCACTACTCGAGCAAGAGGTCACTTGGTAGCTGTAGTTCCTGGTCAAGGCACAATGAGAAAGCTGTCAAGGAACAACTAAGTTGACACAACAAATAACTGATGATTGATCTGTGACCTGGCACATAATAAAAAAAAAACTCTTTACGTTCCTGGCTGTGTGTCCTTATCTATCCCTCTCTCTGACTCTCTCCCTGTCTCTGAAAAAAGAAAGAAAGAAAGAAAGAAAGAAATCAAATGTTCACAGGGACATTTGGCGGGTGTATATCATATTACCCCTCATTTAAGACTCATCTTTTTGAAAAATGTGCGGTTTGAAAACAGGGTGTGTCTTATACAGTGGCTGTAGTATTTTTTACTTGCATTTCCTGTTTCTTCGCATTTGTTATCATTTCCTCAAATTATGTATCCAAAAATGAAGGTGTGTCTTCTACAGGGAGACAGGTTATGCATTGGGAAATATGGTACTTTACAACGCTACTACCTATTTTTTCTTGTGGGGAGATTTAAAAAAAACATAATTTACTCCTCTATGCAATATAAGCTGCAAAAACAACAAAAAAAGCCATTGTCATTTTTTCTTTTATTCAATTATTAATGGTAGAGAAAGGAAGTGTGTGGAGGGAAACAGAGAGATAGTCAGAAACATCTATCTGTTTCTCTATGTGCATTGAAACAGGATCAAACCTATGATATTACTATATGGGTGAGATTTTCTAACTACTGAACTCTCTGGTGTAAGCAAGCCATTCCGTCTAAAGGGATAAAATTACTCGAGAAAACCTGAGGCATATTAAAAAATAAAATAATAATCTAGTTTGCCGAGGTGACAGCAACAGAAGACTTTTCTATGCTCGTGATAGTCAAGGGCATAAACAGTGATATACAGTATTTCTGATTGTAGAGCATGCATTGATACCTTTCCTAACATGCAATTTTTCTTGTGCCATGGCAGCAGTCCAGACTGAGAAACCTCCTAAGCTTTGGTTTTCAGAATTTATCTGAGCCTGGGTCTTCACTTACAAGTTAGGTTCTTTTGGTCAAAGAACACCTCCCAGGTTCATTGTTTCATCACTTGTAAATTTTCTCAGTTTTATAGCTGATATCAATGATTGGTGAAGAACTGAGACTTATGTCTCAGGTCTGCCTTCTGAGAAACTGATATACTAAACCTTGCCACAATCAATCACAACTGGGACCATAGGTATTGCACTACGAAATCCACTGTTTGTCACAACTTTAATTTTTTATGTATATTTTTTCTTCCTCTGACTACTCCATGACAGGGTAATATGCATAAATCCTGAGAGTGAGTCTGTCTCATTCACTATAGGCAATCAGTATCGAGCATGGTGCCTGGCATATAAAAAATACAACAAGTTTTTACTGAAAAAGTGAATAGTCATTTGCATATGTACACAGATATCCACAAAGGACAGACACTATCAAAACAGAGAGGTATGCTCATGTGCAATGCACATCTATGCACACTTTGGGTACATGCACCCAATGCACATGAGTACATATACATAGAGAAATATAATTGGTACACAAATAATATAAAGAGAAAATGGCATAAAGTAATCAGCTGATATCTATGTATGAAAATTTGTTGTTTTGTTTTTCTTATCAGTTTTTTGCACTTCTGCAATAAGAATACCATTTATATAATAAAATATGTTTAAATTCAATATACATGTCAAATCAAAGCACATCATATTTTAGAATACATTTAGTAGATTTAAATGACAGTAGTTAAAATCACAGAAGTAAAAATAGTAAAATGGGAAGTTACTGAGTGCAGGGAAATGAGTTCTTAGCACAGTGCTTGGTATATGATGGGCACTTTCAAAGGCTTTATGAAAGCATGGCTAAAAGGAAAGAAGAAAAACAAAATGAAATGGTAGATTCCCGAAAAACAAACCACTAAGGATACATAAAAACTTCACAGATCCAGTTAATTGGAATGAACGTTTGTAGACAATCTTATATACCAAAACTTTCCTTTAGACTTGTATTGAACCATGATTCCCAAGATGCAAACGAGGTGGCAGCAGAGAAGCACATGTAACAGAGACCATTATTGTATGAGGTATGGAGCAATTTCCAGCCAACTTCAGAGGATTGAAATGATATCAAGTATATCTCTTGCTTTCACTACAGTTAACGTTGAAACAGGTAGCAAACAGTAACTAGAACTCTTTTATATTTAAAAGTTATAAAAGTATCTTCTGGGTAGTCTTGGATTCAACATTGGTAGATAACGCACAACACCCAACTGCTGTAATTTTCCAGTTGATCTGTTCTGAGCTGTTATTCCCAAGGAACACACAAGGTTGCAGCAGGGAAGCGCACTTGGAAAACATTTCCCACAGATCTTTTTGTATGTTATTTCAAGCAAGTTTCAACTACCTCTTATGTAAAAAATGATATAAAGCATGTTTTCTGTTGTTATTATACTTAATATAGTAAACAGTAATAGAAATTAACAAAAAATCCCCTTTTTGAAGGTAAGGAAATTCACCCCCAAAAAACCCCTCCCCTTAAAATCACAATTCCAGTTACAAAATACTTTACAATTAATGGAAATAAAAAGTGCATAAGAAAACCTATGAAAAAACGAATTGAGGAATACATTTTAGGGCAAGAAACCTTAAAATACACCACCTTTCCATCCATACTAAGAAACATGATACTAAATAAATTCCAGAGAAAGTAAAAGAAAAAAATATTCACAGCCTGAACAGGCAATGACGCAGGGGTTAAAGTATTTAACTGGAATGCGCAGGACCCAGGTTTGAGATTCCAAGGGCGCCAGGTTGAGCGAAGGCTCCTGTGGTTTGAACAAAGCTCACTATCTTGATCCCAAGGTCGCTGGCTTAAGCAAGCAGTCATTGAAACAGCTGTAGCCCCCTGGTGAAGGCACATATGAGACAGGAGTCAATGAAAACCTCAGGGGTCACAAAGAAAAACTGATGATTGATCTGTGTCCTTGCACATTATAAACACCTTCTCGATTTCTGTCTGTCTGTCCCTATCTATCCCTCTCTCTGACTCTCTCCCTGTCTCTGTAAGAAAAAAGAAAAAGGAAATGTTCACAGAGACATTTGGAGAGTGTCTAGCATATTTCCCCATGTAAAGATTCATATCTTTTGAAAAATGAGGAGTTAGAAATCTTGGTGTGTCTTATATAGTGGCTGTAGAATTTTTTTACTTGCATTTCCTGTATATTGGCATTTGTTATCATTTTCATACGATTTGTGCCCCAAAATTAAGGTACGTCTCACACAGGGAAGCTTCTTATACATGGGGAAATATGGTACTTTACAACCCTACCATTTATTTCTTATTGGAGTGAGATTTTGAAAAACATAATTCATTCTTCAATGCAATTTAAGCTGCAAAAAAAAAACAACAAAAAAGCCATTGTCATTTTTTCTTTTATTTATTTATTTATTTTAGAGGCAAGATAAAGGGAGAAAAAGACAGACAGATGGTCAGAAACATCAATTTGTTTCTGTATATGCCTTGACCCAGGAGAAAACCTATGACATTAGCCTATGGGTGTTTTGCTTTAACTAATGAGCTATCCGGTGAGAGCAAGCCATTGTCTTTTGGGGAAAAAACTTACTAGAGAAAACCAGAGGATTTTAAGTAATAAAATGATAAACTAGACTGCTGTGGTCACAACACCAGGAGACTTTCTTTGCTCTTGAAATTCAGGGGCATAATCAGTATTTCTATTTGCTTAGCACAAACTGACCCCTTTCCTAACATGCACTTTCTCTTTTGCCTTGGCAGTAGTCCAGACTGAGAGACCTCCTCCTATGCTTTGGACATCAGAATTTATCTGAGCTTTGTCCATCACATAAAAGCTAGGATCTATTTCTCACAGAACATTTTCCAGGGTCTTTGTCTCATAACTTCTATATTTTCTCAGTTTTATACCTGAGAACAAGCATTGCTGAAAAACTGAGACTTACGTCTCAGCTCTGCCTTCTGAGGAAATGATATACTGAACCTCGCCACAGTAAATCATACCTGACACCAAAAATATTGCACTACCAAATTCAGTGCTTCTTAAACATATGATTTTTTATTTATATATATATTTATTCTTTCTATCTACCCCATGACAGTGTAGTATTCATAAAGTCAGAAAGTTATTCATTCTCATTCCCTGTAGACAGCCAGCATTGAGGACAGTGACTGGCACATAATATAAATACAATAAGTGTTTCTTGAATGAATGAATGAATAAATAAATAAATAATCATTTGCATATGTACACAGATATCCAGAAATGACAGACACTGTGGACACAGAGAGATATGCTCATGTGCAATGCACATCTATGCACACAGATGTACACAAACCCAATGTACCTGAGTATATATACATAGAGAAATATAAGAAGTACACAAAGAATAGGAAAAGTAAATGTCATAATATTAACAGTTGATATATTTGTATTAAAATTTGTTGCGGTTGTTTTAGAGATCATTTTTTCTTGCAATTCTGTAATAAGAATACATATTTTATAATAAAAAAGATTTTGAAAATTAATATACTTTTCAAATAAAAGCACATCCTATTTTACAGTACACGAAGTTGATGTATATAAAAGAAGTTAAGCCCTGGCTGGTTGGCACAGTGGTAGAGTGTCGGCATTGCGTCCAGACGTCCCAGGTTTGATTCCCAGCCATGGCACACAGGAGAAGTTACCACCTGCTTCTGCACCTCTTCCCCTCACCTTCCTCTCTGTCTCTCCCTTTCCCTCCTGCAGCAGAGGCTCCATTAAAGCAAAGATAACCCGGGCGCTGGGGATGGCTCCTTGGCTTCTGCCACAGGCGCAAGTGTGGATGTGGTCGCAACAGGTCTAGGAATTGGGGTTGCAGAGCATCGGCCCCTATTGGGCAGAACATCGCCCACTGTTTGACGTGCTGAGTGGAACTCGGTCGGGCTCATGTGGGAATCTGCTGACTGTCTCTCTAGTTTCCAGCTTCAGAAAAATACAGAACAAAAAGAAGTTAAAAAGACAGAAGTTAAAAGCATAGAAATGGAAGTCATTGAGTGAATGTACATGAGTTTCTAGCACACTGCCTAGTATATGATGGGCACTTTCAAAGGCTTTATGAAAGCATGGCTGGAAGGAAAAGAGAAAAACAATATGAACCGAGAGATTTTCAGAAAACAAACCACTAAGGATACATAAAATCTTTACAGAAACTGCAAATTAGAATCAAAGTTTATAGACAACGCTGTCTACCAAAATATTCCTTTGCACCAGTAATGAGGCGTGATTCCCAAGAGGCACACGAGGTGTCAACAGAGAAGCACATGTAACAGAGACCATTATTGTATGTGCTATGGAGCAAGTTCCAGCCAAATTCAGAGGATTGAAATGATACCAAGTATATCTCTTGCTTTCACTACAATTAACATTGAAAGAAGTAGCAAGCAGTAACTATAATTTACTTATATTTACAAGTTATAAAAGTTTTTTTTTATATAGGCTTGGATTCAACATTGATAGATAATGCACAACACCCAACAGATATATTTTTCCAGGTGAACTGATCTGAACTGTTATTCTAAAGGTGCACAGGAGGTGGAGGCAGGTAAGCACACTTGGAAAACATTTACCACAGATAATCCTGTATGTTCTTTCAAGCAAGTTTCCACTACCTCTAACCTTAGAAATGATATAAAGCATATTTCTTGTTGTCATTACACTTAATATAGTAAACAGTAATAGAAATTAACTAAAAATCCCTTTTTTGATGGTAAAGAAATAATTCCTAAATAACCCCTCCGCTAAAAATCACAATTCAAGTTGTAAAATACCTCAAAATTATTTGAAATAAAAACTACATAAGGAAACCTATTGAAAAAATGTAGTTATGAATATATTTTATGGCAAGAGAACCTTAATATACACAGCCTTTCTACTTATATTAAGAACCAGGATACTAAATGAAATCCAGAGAAAGTAAAAAAAAAAATGTTCACAGACTGAGCAGGCGATGCGAAGTGGTTAGAACATTTGACTGGAATGCGGAGGACACAGGCTTAAGATCCCAAGGGCGCCAGCTTGAGCATGGGCTCATGTGGTTTGAGCAACTCTAAGGAGCTTGTGCCCAAGGTCGCTGGCTCGAGCTAGCGGTCAATCATTCAGCTGTAGCCCCCTTGTCAAGGCAAATATGAGACAGGAGTCAGTGAACACGTAACGCTCACAACGAAAAGCTGATGATTGATCTGTTACATGGCCCATAATTAAAACTCTGCCCATTTCTTTCTGTCTGTCCCTATCTATCTCTCTCTCTGACTCTCTCCCTGTCTCTGTAAAAAAAAAAAAAAGAAAAAAACAAATGTTCACAGAGACATTTGGAGGGTGTATACCACATTTACCCATGTATAAGACTCATCTTTTTTGGAAAAAGTGGGGTTAGAAAACTCGGTGCGTCTTATACAGTGCTTGTAGTATTTTTTATTTACACTTCCATTTATTTGCATTTGTTATAATTTTCTCAAAATTTGTGCCCCAAAATTAAGGTATGTCTTATAGAAGGAGGCTTCTTATACATGGGTAAATATGGAACTTTAAGACCTTACCATTTATTTTTTCTTGGGGTGAGATTTTGAAATATATAATTCATTATTCTATGCAGTTTAAGCTGCAAAAACAACAACAAAAAACCATTGTCATTTTTTCTTTTATTTATTTATTCATGTTAGATGCAGGATAAAGTGGGGAAAATACAGACAGATAGTCAGAAACATCAATCTGTTACTGTATGTTCCTTGACCCAGGAGCAAACCTATGAAATTAGCGTATGGGTGTGATGCTTTTACTAATGAACGTACTGGTGAGAGCAAGCCATTGTATTTTGGAGAAAAATTTTTCTAGAAAAAATCATAGGTAATTAAAAATAAAATGATTATCTAGTCTTCTGTGGTGACAACACCAGAAGACTATTCTTAGCTCTTTAAATTCAGGTGAATAATCACTATTTCTAGTTTTTTAGCACAAAGTGAAACATTTCCTAACATGGACTTTCTCTTGTGCCGTGGCAGCAGTCCAGACTGAGAGACCTCCTAAGCCTTGGACATTAGAATTTATCTGAGCATTGGTCAACACACTCAAGCTGGGTTCTTTGGTTCACAGAACACCTCCCTGGGTCTTTGTTTCATAACTTCTATATTTTCTCAGTTTTACATCTGTGAACATGAATTGCTGAAAAACTGAGACTTATGTCTCAGCTCAGCCTTCTGAGAAACTGATATACTGAAACTCACCACAATAAATCATAATTGACATAAAAAATATCGCACTACCAAATTCAGTGCTTGATAAACTTATACTTATTTTATTTTTGTATATTTTATCTTTCTGTGTACTGCATGAGAGTGTAGCATTCATAAAGACAGAAAGTGAGTCTGTCTCATTCACTAGAGGAAACAAGTGCCAAGCACACTGCCTGGCTCATAATTGAAATACAATAAGTGTTTCCAGAATGAATTAATAAATATTCATTTGCATATGTACACAGATATCCAAAAATGACAGACACTATAAACACAGAGAGATATGCTCATGTGCGATGCACATCTATGCACACAGATGTACACACACCCAATATAGTTGAGTATATATACATAAAGAAATATAATAGGTATACAAAGAATATGGAAAGAAAATGTCTTACTATTAACAGTAGATATATCTGTATGAAAATTTGTTGTTGTTGCTTTTGAGATCATTTTTCTTGACTTCTGCAATAAGAAAGCATTTTTTAAAATAAAAAAGCTGTTAAAATTCTACATACTTGTCAAATCAAAGCACAACCTATTTTACAATACACGAAGTAGATTTATATAAAGAAAGTTCAAAACACAAAATTTAAAAGAGTAGAATGGGAAGTCATTGAGTGCAGGGACATGAGTTCCTAGAACTCTGCTTGGTATATGATGGGCACTTTCAAAGGCTTTATGAAAGTATGGCTGGAAGGAAAAAAGAAAAACAAGATGAACCAAGAGATTTTCAGAAAACAAACCACTAAAAATACACAAAACTTGACAGAAATGGCAAATTGGAATCAATGTTAATAGAGAATGCTCTCTAACAAATATTCCTTTGGACCTGTACTGAGGCGTGATTCCCAAGATGCACACGAAATGTCAGCAGGGAAGCACATGTAACAGAGACCGTTATTGTATGTTCTATGGAGCAAGTTCCAGCCAACTTCATAGGATGAAATTGATAATGAGTGTACCTCTTGCTTTCACTACAATGAATGTTGAAAGAAGGAGCAAGCAGTAACTAGTAATTCCTTATATTTACAAGTTATAATAGTTTAGTTTAGTTAGCCTTGCCTTCAACATTGATAGATAATTCACAACACACAACTGATGTATTTTTCCAGGTGAACTGATCTGAGCTGTTATTCCCAATGTGCACACGAGGTGGCAGCAAGGAAGCGCACTTGGAAAACATTTACCGCAGATAATCCTGTATGTTCTTTCAAGCAAGTTTCAACTAACTCTAACGTTAGAAATGATATAAAGCATGTTTCCTGTTGTCATTACACATAATATAGTAAATAGTAATAGAAATTAATGAAACATTCCTTTTCTGAAGGTCAGGAAATCCACTCCTAAATAACCCTCCCCTTAAAATCATAATTCAAGTTGCAAAATACCTTAAAATTAATGGAAATAAAAACTACATAAGGAAACCTACGTAAAAATATAGTGATGAATATATTTTAGGGCAAAAAAACTTAAAATACACAGCTTTTCCACCCATACTGAGAAACACAATACTAAATAAAATTCAGAAAAAGTAAAAAAACAATGTTCACAGCCTAAACAGGTGATGATGCAGGGGTTAGAGTATTTAACTGGATTGCGCAGGACCCAGGTTTGAGATCCCAAGGGTGCTAGCTTGAGCAGGGGCTCCTGTGGTTTGAGCAAAGCTCACCAGCATCGGTCCAAGGTCGCTGGCTCGAACAAGTGATCACTTGATCAGTTGTAGCCACCTGGTCAACGCACATATGAGACAGGAGGCAATGATCACATAAGGGGTCACAAAGTAAAACTGATGATTGATCTGTGTCCTGGCACATAATAAAAACTTTCTCCATTTCTGTCTGTCCATCCCTATCTATCCTTCTCTCTGACTTTCTCTCTGTTTTTGTAAAAAAAAAAAAAAAAAAAGAAAAAGAAATGTTCACAGAGACATTTGGAGAGTGTATATCATATTTCCCCATGCGTAAGACTCATATCTTTTGAAAAATGTGGAGTTAGAAAACTGGGTGCATCTTATACAGTGGTTTGAGTATTTTTTACCTACATTTCCCATTTATTGGAATTTGTTATCATTTTCTCACAATTTATGCCCCAAAATTAAGATGTGTCTTATACAGGGAGGCTTCTTACACATGGGAAAATATGGTACTTTACAACATTACCATTTATTTCCTCTTCGGGTGAGATTTTGAAAAACATAATTTATTCTTCTATGCAATTTAAGCTGCAAAAACAACAACAAAAAAGCCATTGTCATTTTTTATTTTATTTATTTATTTATTTTAGAGGCAACATAAAGGGGGAAAAAGACAGACAGAGAGTCAGAAAGATCAATCTGTTTCTGTATATGCCTTGACCCAGGAGCAAACTTATGACGTTAGCGAACGGTTGTGATGCTTTAACTACTGAGCTCTCTGGTGAGAGCAAGCCATTGTATTTTGGGGAAAAAATTTACTAGAGAAAACCAGAGGTAATTAAATAATAAAATAATAATCTAATCTGCTGTGGTGACAGCACCTGAAGAATTCTTTTTATTCTTGGATTTCAGGGGCATAATCATTATTTCTATTTGCTTAGCACAAAGTGACCCCTTTCCTAACATGCACTTTCTCTTGTGCCATGGCAGCAGTCCAGACTGAGAGACCACCTAAGCTTTGGACATCAGAATATATCTGTGCTTTGGACACCACATAAAAGTTAGGATCTATTTCTCACAGAACACCTCCCAGGGTCTTTGTTTCATAACTTCTATATTTTCTCAGTTTTATACCTGAGAACAAGCATTGCTGAAAAACTGAGACTTATGTCTCAGCTCTGCCTTCTGAGGAAATGATATACTGAACCTCGCCACAATAAATCATAACTGACACCAAAAATATTGCACTACCAAATTCAGTGCTTCTTAAACTTATGATTTTTTTTATTAATGTATATATTTTTTCTTTCTGTCTACCCCATGTCAGTGTAGTATTCATAAAGTCAGAAAATATGTCTGTGTCATTCACTATATACAGCCAGCATTGAGGACAGTGACTGGCACATAATATAAATACAATAAGTGTTTCTTGAATGAATGAATGAATAAATAATCATTTGGATACGTACACAGATATCCAGAAATAACAGACACTGTGGACACAGAGAGATATGCTCATGTGCAATGCACATCTATGCACACAGATATACACAAACCCAATGTACCTGAGTATATATACATAGAGAAATATGAGAAGTACACAAAGAATAGGAAGATATAATGTCATAATATTAACAGTTGATATATTTGTATGAAAATTTGTTGTTGTTGTTTTAGAGATCATTTTTCTTGCAATTATGCAATAAAAATATATTTTTTATAGTAAAAAATGTTAATATTTAACATACTTTTCAAATCAAAGCCCATCCTATTTTACAATACACAAATTAGTTGTATATAAAAGAAGTTAAGCCCTGGCTGGTTGGCACAGTGCTAGAGTGTCGGCCTCGCATGCAAAAGTCCTGGGTTTGATTCCCGGCCACAGCACACAGGAGAAGTGACCACCTGCTTTTCCAACTCTCCCCCTCTCCTTCCTTTCTTTCTCTACAAGTGAGTGAGAGATAGAAAGAGAGAGAGACAGAGAGAGAGAGTGCATAGAAAAGACTGAGGAACTATGAGAGCTCTGCAGGAGGTAAAGGAACAATTCAAGACCAAAGAGACCAGTAAGCACCACTGTTTACATTTCCTGGGCACGTGGGTAGAAGACAGTAGCTCCATCCAAGATCTATGGCCCCCCGCAGGGCGCTGCAGCACACCCCCAGCCTCCCCTCCTGTGTAGCAAGTTACCAAAAAACTGCAAAATTAATATTAATATTTTAGGAAGAAATGTCAGGCTTTCCTGCCCTGTCCTTCCTTTGAGGAAGGGAGGGGGAGAAAATATGAAAGTTTCCTGGCCTGCAGAAACATACTGTGTAGGAAACTTCCTTTTACTAAGAAGCTTAAAGGGCATTTTAATAATTTGGGCTAGGTGTTACACTCGCCGGGTAAAACAGACACTGGAGACGTTTGGAGAGTTTCAGACAAAGTTTTATGGCCAAGAGAAAAAGAGAACAAAGCAAAATTAACCTGCGCAGGGGTGAACTCAAGTGGTAGTCACAAGAGCCACACCGAGCACCTACAATCTAGGGGTTTTTATAGCGTAGCAAGCAAGCAGTTCATACAGAAGCGAATTTGGCGTTTAGCAATTGGCTCCTCCAAATTAAATTTTTAGTCATGTGCCTTAGTAACCAGTCATACAGTTGAAAGCCCCCAGCTGGAAATGTCCCTATCTATCCCTTAGGATGTGGTCACATTAACTATCTTAGGAGTTTTTACGACTTCCTTATCTCAAGGACTCATCAGCTCCTAGTCATCCTGGGAGTCTAATGACTTCCCTATCTCCAGGACTCATCTGTCTTATTCATCCTGGGAGTCTGGTCTCATCTACTCCGGGAATGTGCTGTACTTACTGGACCAGTTCTTTTTAAGTTATTTTCCCAAGCCTATTAATGTATTTTATGGCTTTTATTCGAATGTCACATTTCCTCCTCTTCTTTGTCCTAGTTAAATCCTTAACTATAATGGAGATTCTTCGGCGTTGGTATGGCTGAGATAAAACTATTATTTTAACTGTTTCTATTCTTTCTGCCTTGCATTTTTCTTCTCTGTACTAACTTCTTACAACTTGCACAAACCTTCTGCAACTTACACAAATCTTCTGCAACTTACATAAACCTTCAACTTTTATGCACTTTCTTATCCAGAAATAACTGGCCTTCATAACAACTTGCTTTTCCTTTTCTTTTCAAAAGTACCTCTATACCTTATACCTTCTATTATCAAAACCATACAATTCCTTTCTAGTCAAAATTCTTGATTTTTTTAAAAACCTTAACCTTCAGCAAAGACTAAGTTAGTACTAAGTAATCCTCTTTTAAAGATTGCTTTTTGGAGGTGTCCTTTTCATAAGTAGCCTATTGGACACATGACTAATATTCATAGGTTATTCTATAGTGGTAGCTATGAGCATATATATAATTTTCATTTACCTTATAGCTTCTCTCTCAGCCAAGGGACTTACACCCCCTTTCTGTATACTCATAGCAGTACATGCATCAAACCTTAAGATGACTTACTTGGCTTTCCTTTACCTTAGTTTCTCTCCCTCCCTAAAGTCTCCATGCGTGGACCAGTTAACTTCTGGTTTGTGGCTGAAGCAGGGCATGCTGTCCTTCTCAGGGTCAGCTTACAAGGGTTGGCAGGGTCAGTCTTCGCTGTCCACAAAGGTGTCTCTGCTGGGACTGCAAGCTTCAGCTGGCTGCGGTGGACCCAGGCGGGTATGCCTTCTACCTTGGCAGTAGTGGGGGTGCTCAGGATCATGGTGTGTGGACCCGTCTACGTGGGAGTCAGTCCTTGGGTGATGTACTGCTAGAAGTGCCTCTTGGACAGTCTTATTTGGGATACCATTGTCCTGGCTCCGGTGGAGTTGGCAGTGGAAGTCCTTTGAGTTGGTCCTTCTGCTGGTCTCTAAGCGCCCGTACTTCTGCACGTATTAGTTGTAATGCCTGTAAGGACTTTAGAAAACTTTGATTAGAACCCTTAATTTCTTCCCTTGTTATTTGTGGAACCAAAGGAGTTGGTTGCCCATACATTAACTCATAAGGAGTCTATTTTCCTGTAGAAGGTGTATTTCAAACCCTATATAATGCAAAAGGGAGTAGCTCTACCCAATTTTCGCCAGTCTCCTCTCTTAACTTAATTATAGTCTCTTTAAGGGTCCTATTCATTCTCTCGACTTGCCCTGAACTTTGAGGCCGATAAATGCAGTGTAATTTCCAATTGATCCCTAATCTTTTTGCTAATTCCTGTGATATCTTGGACACAAAAGCAGGTCTATTATCTGACCCTACAGCAATGGGAATGCCATATCGTGGAATGATTTCTCTTAAAAGTATTTTACAAACTGTTGAAGCAGTTTCTCCTTTTGTAGGAAAAGCCTCAGTCCATCTAGTAAAGGTGTCTATTAGAACAAGCAAATATTTGTAGCCTAATTTCCCTGGAGTCATTTCGGTAAAGTCTACTTCCCATAGTTCCCCAGGAGCTTTTCCTCGGTGCCTGATGAGAGGAGGTAATTTCTTATTGACAGCATTTACTTTGGCGCAGGCCTGACACCTAGACACAACAGAGTGTATGATATCTCTGATTTCCGCTCCCTCATAATATTTTCTTACTAGATGTTCTAGTTTTTGTTGTCCTAAGTGGGAGCTGCTATGTATTTCTTGAATTATTTGTCTTAACACTCCTTGTGGTAGGTATATTCTGCTGTCTGGTAATTCTATCTATCCCTGTTTACTTTTCTTACCCCTTAGTTGCTTACCTTTCTCTTCTTCTTTTGGCTCATACCTCGGTTCTATTTGTAAAGTAGGGGGTGGGATGAGTAGCAGTTGGTTAATGTGTTCCTCCTCTTCTGCTGCATTCCATGCCGCTCGATCAGCAAAGTGGTTTCCTTTTACTATAGGGGAATCCCCCTTTTGATGTCCTTTGCAATGTATTATTGCCACCTTTTTAGGCAACCAAATGGCTTCTAATAGAGCCAAAATTTCATCCTTATTTTTAATTTCTTTTCCTGCAGTAGTCAACAACCCACGCTCTGGGTAGATGGCGCCATGTACATGGGCCGTGGCAAAGGCATATCTACTGTCTGTATAGATGTTGGCACTTTTCCCTTCAGCAATTCTAAGGGCCTGTGTGAGTCCGATAAGCTCAGCCCGTTGTGCAGATGTGCCTTTAGGCAGTGCCTTTTTCCATAACACAGTATCTTGTGTGGTCACCGCAGTTCCAGCATACCTTTGCCCATCCCGAACATAGCTACTTCCATCTGTGAACAGAGTTAAATCTGCCTTCTCATAGGCCTGATCCCATAGATCTGGTCTGGCTCCTGTAATGGTATCTAATATTTGTCTACAGTCATGGATCACCGATGAGTCTGGCAACGGGAGCAATGTAGCCAGATTCAAGGCCGTTGTTTTCAAAAATTGTATTGCGGGGGGGTTCAGCAACTGTGCCTGATACTGTGTTAGTCGGGCATTCAAGATCCACCTATCCAGTGGAGCCCACAGCACTTGTTCTAAATAGTGCTCTCCAATGACCTGAATGTCTTGACCCAGAGTCAGTTTACTGGCCTCCTTAAGAAGGATGGAGGTAGCAGCAAGTGCTCTCAAACAATTGGGTCATCCTGATGACACAGGATCTAGTCTTCTGGACAGATAGGCTATTGGTCTTTTCCAAGGTCCTAGTTCTTGACAGAGGACCCCTAGAGCAATGCCCTTCTTCTCAGTCACAAATAGTTGAAAAGACTTAGACAAGTCTGGCAGGGTTAATGCCGGGGCTGCAACTAGGGCCTCCTTAAGTTTTTGAAAAGACTCTCGTGCCTCCTCTGTCCATACAAATTGTTCCTCTTTTCCCCGTGTTAACTCATGCAAAGGTTTGGCCAGCTCTGCAAATCCCAGTATCCAAAGTCTGCAATATCCCACGGCACCTAAAAATTCTCGTACTTGTCTTTTACTTACAGGCTCAGGAATCTGTAATATAGTCTGAATTCTTTGGCTAGACAAACTACGTTGTCCTCCCCTCAAGTCATACCCCAAGTAACTCACGTTTGGGTGACAATTTGGCCTTCTTAGCAGATACTCGATAGCCCATCCGTTGCAATTCTTGGAGTAGTTCTAACGTAGCTCTTGGCAACTCTCTTGGTTTGGGGCTGCGATAAGGAGATCGTCCACATACTGCAGCAGCACAATTGAAGAGTGGCCGGCTCGAAACTCCTGTAAGTCTTTGCACAAAGCCTCATTAAATATGGTTGGGGGAATTCTTAAAACCCTGAGGGAGCCTGGTCCAAGTGTATTGGCCTGAAAGTCCATTCTCAGGATCATTCTACTCAAAGGCAAACATTTCCTGACTTTGCTTTGCTAATGGAATGCAAAAGAAGGCATCTTTCAAATCCAATACTGAATAGAAAACATGAGTCGGTGGCAATGAACTTAATAGGGTATAGGGGTTTGGCACAGTAGGATGTATGGTCTCTACCCGAGTATTCACTTTACGCAGGTCCTGCACTGGGCGATAGTCCTGTGTTCCAGACAGATTGGCATTCCCGGAGAATCCCGGCTTCTAATAAGTGCCTCAAGTGCTGTGCTATACCCTGTTTAGCCCGAGCAGGTACAGGATACTGTCTGATGCGTACTGGGCTGGCATCGCTCTGCAACAGCACTACTACAGGCGGCTGATGTACTGCCAATCCCGGAGGATTATTCTCTGCCCAAACTCCAGGAACCTGCTGCTTTATTTCCTCGGGGATTCCCGTAAACCCGCTCTTACCTTCCGGGAGGGAGGCAATCAGATATTCTTCTGATATTGGTACAGTCACTAATACCTTGCCTTCTGCATTCTTCTCCTGGTTGAAGGTTATTGTTGCTTGAAATTTTTGCAACAAATCTCGTCCCAACAGTGGGTAAGGGCAGTCTGGAATAATCAGGAATGAATGAGTAATAGTCCCTCGCGCCAGGTCTGTAATCCATGCAGTGGCTCGAGGATATGAGACAGCTTTGCCAGTGACCCCTATTACCTTTGTGGATTCCTTTTGTAATGTCCCAAGTGGTCTCTTTAGGACAAAATAAGTGGCCCCCGTGTCAACTAGGAAGGTAGTTGGTTTCCCTTCAATTGACAGTGTGACCATAGGCTCCTGGGGGCCAACAGAAATGGAGCCTTGGCCCCGTCAATCTAATTGGAGCAAAACTTGTGAGCCTTGTTCCTGATTTACGGCCTGTAGCTTAGGGCAATCCTTCTTCTAATGACCTTTCTCTTTGCAATAAGCACACTGGTCTTTATCTAGTTGCTTCTGCGGGAAAGTTCCCTTCTTTCCCTTAAAGGGCTGCTGTTTCCCTTTTGGTCCTTTTGATTGCTGTGCCAAGAGTAGTTTTACAGCTGTTCTCCCTAACTCAGGGTCATCACGATTGACAAAGACTCTCTGTGCTATTTCTAATAATTCACTCCTATTCTTTCCCTCAAATCCTTCTATTTTCTGGAGTTTCTTTCTAATGTCTGGGGCTGCCTGAGTGATGAAGGTTATGTTTATTAGCTTGCGTTTTTCCTCTGCCTCAGGGTCAATAGGGGTATAAACCCGGTAGGCCTCCATTAGCTGCTCTAAATATGCAGCAGGGGACTCATCCTTCCCCTGAGTTACCTCACCTACCTTACTAAAGTTGGTTGGTTTCTTAGCAGCTGCCCTTATTCCCCTTAATAGAGCCTGGTGATATTGGGTAAGCGATTCCCTATCCCTGACATTGTTTGGATCCCAACTGGGGGGGGCTCCTGGGGAGCGTCCTCTCTAGTTCCCTTTCAGTGCCCCCCTCTTCCCTAAATACTTTTTCAGCTTCTTGGCTGATGCGGGTTCTTTCTTCCGTTGTGAACAAAGTGTGCAAAAGCTGCTGGCAATCATCCCAAGTTGGTTGATGGGTCCTGAAAACAGTCTCAAGCAAAGAAATTAACCCCTGAGGTTTCTCTGAAAATGACGGGGTCTGATGTTTCCAATTATAAATGTCACTAGTAGAAAAAGGAATATAAATCATTTGGGATGGTGCATGTGGTCCTTCATCTAGTGGGGGCAACACCTCCCTAAGAGGTAACATTGGGGCACCTTCAGCAAAGGAAGGTTGAGCATAAGGGGTTCCCCCCCGGGTGTGGGGAGGACTCTGGACATTCTCGGGCACAGTTGAATCTGGCTCCCTGGGCTTCTGATAAGGAGGAGGATAATTTACAGGGTCTACTATATCCTCAGTAACATCAGAAAGGACCGGATACGATTTGGGAGGCTTTTTTTCAGGTGCAGGTGGAGCGGAGGGAGGGCGAGGCTTAATGTCCGCAGCGCTCACACAAATAGCTCTCTTAACCTTTTGATTTGCTTTTATGCACCTCTTAATGTACCCAGGTTTGTCTGTAGCTACATCTATCCAAACATCTATATACACATATTGATGTGGGTGAGGCATCTGATATATAATGGCCCTTACTGCAAAAACTATGGGCAGATCAAAGGTTCCCTCAGATGGCCATCCAACCTTAAGAGATGGCCACTCCACTTGGCTTAAGGTCCGGAGAGTTTCTCGATCAGGTAGAGGTCCCCCATAACCCTGAGCTCTCTTCTGAAAATCAGAGAAGTTACTTAAAATGCAATCAAGAGGGGATTTAAGAGTAGATTCTTACTGTCCCATCTCGCGGTACTTGTTCTTCTCAGCCAGGTATGCTTCTAGTCCTACAAAGACAACACACAGGATTCCCCACCCTATAAGCAGGGTGATCCAGATAGACGAGCGTTGATCACACTGTACTGGCAAACAAATTAATACCAAACACAACAGTGCAGCAAATCCCAGGAGGGCAATACACAAAATTTCCCACACAATCATTCAGGCTAAACAAACAACCAGACAGCAGCGCGGCGCGGCGCGAGTGAGCTCACTACTTTGAAACGATCGATCGATTTCAGACAGAAACAGAAACCTCGGCCGGCAGCGTCCTGCCCTTTGGCCCGAGTGTCTGGGCGGGTCACTGACAGCGTCCTGTCTGCCACCACAGACTGTAAGTGCTCCGGAGCCAGATTACAAAAACAAGAAATTCTACAACAAAATACTCACCAGCTCAAACAGCTGTTCCGCCTGTCCCCAGTCAAGATTCCCGTAATGGGCAATCCCGGGCGAGCCCCCATAAAATGTTACACTCGCCGGGTAAAACAGACACTGGAGACGTTTGGAGAGTTTCAGACAAAGTTTTATGGCCAAGAGAAAAAGAGAACAAAGCAAAATTAACCTGCGCAGGGGTGAACTCAAGTGGTAGTCACAAGAGCCACACCGAGCGCCTACAATCTAGGGGTTTTTATAGCGTAGCAAGCAAGCAGTTCATACAGAAGCGAATTTGGCGTTTAGCAATTGGCTCCTCCAAATTAAATTTTTAGTCATGTGCCTTAGTAACCAGTCATACAGTTGAAAGCCCCCAGCTGGAAATGTCCCTATCTATCCCTTAGGATGTGGTCACATTAACTATCTTAGGAGTTTTTACGACTTCCTTATCTCAAGGACTCATCAGCTCCTAGTCATCCTGGGAGTCTAATGACTTCCCTATCTCTAGGACTCATCTGTCTTATTCATCCTGGGAGTCTGGTCTCATCTACTCCGGGAATGTGCTGTACTTACTGGACCAGTTCTTTTTAAGTTATTTTCCCAAGCCTATTAATGTATTTTATGGCTTTTATTCGAATGTCACACTAGGCATACAGAGACATTTTGTAAAAATAATTTTTATACTTGTATGATTTGCACCAACTCAGGATGGCCGATAGCATTGTGTTGTAAATAAAGAGGGGAAGGAGATTTGGATTCCCTCCCTTCCCCCACACCTGTGAGGAAGCAGGTAAATGGCTAACCAGGTGCAGGAAGAGCAAGATTGAGAAAACCTTTTCCTATTTGATGAGCCATTCGCAGGCATTAATCACCTGGCACCAGGGAAGCCACCCCTCCCCTCCTGAAAAGGTATAATTAATGTACATATTGCTAAACAAAAAAATGGCAAATGAACACTAAAAAATTTAGAAATATTTCTTAATATTTAGAACAACATTTTTGCTATTGTGTTACTTTATAAGTTTTGATATATAGAAATGTTTCTATAAATACTATAGACAAATGCTATAAGCTTACTAATGAATTGTGTCCCATCCTCCTTTTCTTTTTCCTGCAAACCTGCATGTGTGTGTGTGAAAGGTTCATAACCTGCCGCAAGGGCTGGGCCTGGTGCACATGATTTGGGTCTGCAAATGCCCCATGTTAGTCATATACAGCCGGCATATTTAATAAATCTCTTTCACTAATAAAAGTCCTTAAAATTTATCTGGACTTGGTGTCTCTACGTGAACCCATGGAACTGAGGTACAGACACTTTACAACACCTGGAGCAAAATACAACAGAATCATGAGGGCAGCATAGCTTGTGTAAAGAGAGCTCCTTTTCACTGATATTGACCCAGCAGGTAAGTATGGCAGGGCAACACTTCACCCACTGAGGTGCATGTGCATGTTGGGCTCCCCCACCTAGAGAGAGTGCAGAGCTAGCAAACACTCTGATACCAACTGCAGGACTATATGACCCAGAGAAAGTGCAGAAATAGTGGGTCACTACTGGCATTACCCTTCCCGGAAAATGGAGAGCCAGCAAATGGTATATATTCTGCACACAGGACTGCCTGATGAGAGAAAGTGCAGAGATTGGGGCACTGCTGCTCTCACTGGTAAGGCTGTTCTACCCAAAGAAAGCACAAAGCTAGCAAAACCTTGCAGCCCAGTGTAGAGTGAGGGTAGGGGCAATGCTGTGCATGTGCACAGGGCTGCCAAGCCCCGAGAAGGTGAAGAATGAACAAATTAAGTTTGTTTGTGCACCCAGGCTACCCCACCAGGACAAAGGGTGGATCTAATGGGGGGTGAGATACAAGAAAGCAATCAGGTAACCCAGCGCAGACCATGCTCTGACAACAGATAATTAAAACAGGACACACAGCACACACCACGCAGCCCCTTTTATACCAAGCAGCCCTCCCAGACTAAAAGGAAAAAAAGGCTCACACACCCCAGGTGGCCCATTCAGAAACCATTCTTTCAGGCCAGTGACAGGCACTGCATGCACCTCCCCCAACTACAAACCGCAGGCTGAAACTATTCAACACACAATGTAACAAAGACAATATTTTCAAGACTGGGTGAGATGACTATTTCATTCTATTCAAAGGAACAAAAGCAGGAAGTCAAACAATATGAGGAGACAGAAGAATATATACCCTCAATAAAGTAACAAGAAAAAAACTCTGGAGAAATAGTTTTGAAATGGAGATGAGTAATTGGACAAATAAAAAACTCAAACAGTCATAACAATGTTCAACAAACTTGAGAATAGAATAGAGGACTCAAGATGTTATAAAGTACTGCACCCCAGGTTCTGAAAGATACTGTACCTCACTTCATTGAGTCCATGTAGAGACACCCAGTCCAGATGAATTTTGAAGAGTTTTATTAAAGGAGAAAAATTTAAATATGCCGGCCGCATATGACTGACATGAGGCATGAGGCCCAAAACATGCAGCCCCCATAATAGTTCAGGGGCTGCTTATATACCCTTGATCACACACGGGTAGGGGAGAGCATGACATCATGGCACAATTATTAACAAGAGTATAACATTTGTCTAGGGGATATACAGAAACATTAAGACTCTCAAGGTAACACAATCAAAGACATTTGCAAATCTTTCAGGATTCCTCTTTCCTTACTAGCCTAGAGGTATTTTACTCTGAAAATCCCAGGAAAGGGAGGAACTACAATCAATGCAAGGTGGTATGAAAATTCAGCCTCCTATTGGAAGAGAAGTTTTTTAGTTAACCTTAATTCTTTCAGAGATTTTAAAACCAAATGACCCTAGTCGTCCTTGTAACTCAGGAGACTTTTACATTCCTTTTCCTCCATTTTTAAAGGAAAGGACAGGAAAGCCTGAACTTTTCTACCTAGAATATCAATATTAGTCTCTTACAACAAAGAGAGCACTTGAACAACAAGAAAATGTAATAAGCTTATCCGCTTGAGCGCAGATGCACCAGCTTGAGCTCGGGATCATAGACATGACCCCATGGTTGCTGGTTGACCTCAAAGGTCGCTGCCTTAAAGCCAAAGTCGCTGGCTTGAGCAAGGGGGGCTCATTGAATTCATTGGAGTCCCCAGCCTGGCCCGTCCTTGAGCCCCTGGGGCTGGACCCACATGTCCCCTCTCGGGACACCCCACCCCGAGCACGCACGCATGCAAAAGCGAGCCCGTGGGACAAGCAGTCAGCCTCAGCGCTGTCTCCCGCGCAGGCACGTCGGGGCTGGGCGTGCGCGGTGCCTGGAGCATGGACGTGAATGGGGGCCCGAGGGGCGGCGCTGAGGGAGTGGCAAGCAAGGCGTGGGCCTAATCGCAGGTGAGCACAGGGCAGTGGGCTAGGGCAAGCCTGGACCGGACCCAGCAGGGCGAGGGGCAGTTCCGCCAGCGGCTGCCCGGGGTCACGTGGCTGCATCTCCCCTGGCAATCGAAGTCTTCAGGGACTTCCGCGCCTACTTTTCCCAGGAGGGGTGGCCACCATGGGCGACTCAGAGAAGGCGCGCTGCCCCAACGTGGAGAGGAACCAGGACGCGCTGCTGCGCACAGGTGACGAGGCGTGGGAACCGCGCTCGAACCGGCGGGAACCATGGGCGGCACTTGCGAGCGGCACACTGGCCGGCCTATGTCAGGGCTGCTCCTTCAAGCACTTCACTATGGGGACCACAATTTTGTTTCTCCCAGGCCTCAGAATCCCTCGGACCACTTCCATGGTTCACCGCCAGCAGGCCACCAGACCCGCGGCGGAGGACACTGAAGACTCGCATGAAGAATGGACTTGGAGGCAGCGAAGTGAGGAACCACAGGCACAGTGCTGCCCTTTAGAAACTGACCCAGGGTCAGGTCCCCTCCTCTTAGCGGCTAACAAGGGACAGAGCTTGCATTTAGCAAAGGAGCGAGATGCAAACAGTATATTGTGCAATAAGGGGTGATTTGCTACACTGCCTCCATGTGTAAGTAATTGCACATATTTACAGATGTGTTTATGAGCAGGAATGGTATAAAAGTATAAAAGCACATAAGAAATAATTCATTCAGAACACTTGTCATCACAAGAGGAGGAGGCAGATCTGGACAATGAGCAGTGCTCCAGGACAGCACTGTCTGGGTAGTGCCGGCCACATTGCAGACAAGAAAGAATTAATCATGGTGATTTAGGCAGCTGGCGTTGTGGGCCAGGGTAAGGGCCATTGTATCAGGCCCTGTGTCAGCCATCTCTTCAGTGTGTCTGGTTTCATTAGGGTGTGGTCAGTAAGGTCCTTCCGCTTTCATGTGTGTAGCATTTAAACAGCTGAAGACCAGATGTGATCTCTAACTTGACCCAAATGGTTTCTGTGGTCCACGAACCTGAGGCTGTGTTCCCAAGACTGTTTGGTGCTGACCATACTCTGATGATTAAGGAAGGGCAAGGATGGCCAAATGTGTAAGGGTGGAAGAATAAGAAGGAAAAGAGGCAAGATGGTCATTGTACCATTAGACTGGACAAGGTTACTCTGAAACAAGAAGACAGAAAGAAGCCCTGGCCACGTTGCTTAATTTGAGAGAGAGTTGTCCCCATACACCAAGGTTGTGGGTTTGATGTCCAGTCAAGGCCCATATAAGAATCAACCATTGAAGCCTGACCAGGTGGTAGCACAAAGCATAGAGCATCAACCTGGGACAATGAGGACCCAGGTTCCAAACACCAAGGTTGCTGGCTTGACTGAGGGGTTGCTAGCTTGAGCATGGGGTCGTGGATATAACCCCATGGTCACTGGTTTAAGCCCAAGGTTGCTGGTTTGAGCAAGAAGTCACTGACTCAGCTAGAGTCCCCTGGTCAAGCACGTATGAGAAAGCAATCAATGAAGAACTAAGGTACCGCAGCTATTAGTTGATGCTTCTCATCCCTCTCCCTTCCTGTCTCTCTAGCTAAAAAAAAAAGAAAAGAAAAAAGAAATAATAATCAACCACTAAATGCAAAAATGAGTGGAACAACAAATCAATGTTTGTCTCTCACATTCTTTCCTCCTCTCTCTCTTAAATCAATAAAAAATTTTATTGATTTTAGAGAGAGGTGTGAGAAAGAGAGAAGGGGGAGGCAGACAGGAACAAGAAGTGCCAAATTTTTGTAGTTGCATCTTGTATGTGTCTTGACCAGGCAAGCCTTGGGTTATGAGTTGTTGACCTCATTATTTCAGGTTACTGCTTTATCAGTTTACTGTGCCACCACAGATCAGGCAAATTTTTAAAATTTTTTAAAAAAGAGAAGACAGAAAGGAAGAAAGTGTAATGTTAAAGAACTGGACTTTTTGTCTAGTTAAGTGACCTTTACTATGTTTTTGACGTAAACGGCCACTTCTATGTGTCTTCCTTGATTTCTTTTATCAATGTTCATAATTTTCCAATTACAAGTGTTTAACGTCGTTGGTTAAATTTACTCCTAGGTACTTAATTTTTTTGGTTAATATAGTGAAGGTAATTATTTCCTTAATTTCTCTTTCTGACAGTTCATTGTTTGTGTATAAAAATACCTCTGATTTCTATTTATTAATTTTATATCCTGCCAACTTGCTGAATTCGTTTATTAGGTCCAGTTATTTTTTGACAAAGACTTTAGAGTTTTCTATATACAGTATCATATCATCTGCTAATAATGATAGTGTTACTTCTTCTTTTCCAATTTGGATGCTTGCCGGGGTCCAGCCCTGGGGGGGATCCAGGGGTCCCACAGGAGGAGACGGCATCAGCGAAAATCAAGTGAGAGAGCCGAATTCTTTTCTTTCTCTTTATTCTCTAGTTAGCATTTACTGCCAGGCATCTCTCGCAAATGCTGTTCTAGCTTTCTTTTTTATGTACACACTAAGTTACAGTCACATGGTATTTTGTTTCACTATGATTACATGTTTCCAGATAACAGTTAATTCATATCTATAAACTATAAATCAGGTGGTAAGTTATTCAAAGTATAGTTATACAATAGCAATAACAATATTGGTACAAACTTCTAAAAGATCAGTACTAATTAATAACTCTACTTTACTGTTGTTGTGAGTCAAGGGCGCAGAGAGAGATTAGCAGACGAAATCATTAAGGACTAGCAAAGGACCACCGCTTTCTCAGGCAAATGGCCTTGAGTTCATGCAGTGTCCTTATTTTTCTCACAAGACTTCAAAAGGCTTGCTTATTAAGAAATTGTCATAACATCAAGAGTAACTTTTGCTTAAAGATATATAGAGTGCACCTGCAAGATAGCTTAGTAGCAACATAATATCAGAAGGCATTAATTGCTATTGCTTCTATGGATTCCCCCATATTTCTCTTTATTATCTGAACAAAAAACCCTGGAAAGTATATAAATCTCATGAGAATGTCTCACTGAGAAAGCCCAGCAACTGCCTTTAGTCATAAAACAAGTCTCTTAGCAAAACATTCTTTTCTTGCCGACTGCGCTCCCATCCAAGGCCATGCAACAGGCCACTTCACTACACTTTACCTAAGATTCTAATGTCTAGTTAAACTTTATTCATTTACTATATTCATACACTAGTTAAGTTGTAACTTTATTCTTTCTAACATGATTAATAAGAAGAAATTCTCCTACAAACTTAACCCTTTATGAGGGATATTATGGCCAGCCTCTTATATTTATGAGCCCAGTTCAAGGGGCTTACAGGCTTTTCTGTGGAACTTACACCTTCTGTCTTATTTTCAAAGAAATTACTACAAATCTACAGGGAAAGCACGGTACTATTATCCCTGTGTCATAAATGATAGCACACACCCAGAAAAAGGGGGGATATAAGGCCAGATTAATTAAAAAAATCAAAGGGGAAAGTATCGTTGTGCCTTTCCTTTGTGGTGACTTTGTCAACCCGCAGCCATTGGTCTTCACTGACGTGACTTTGTCAACCAGCAGCCGTTGGTCTTCTCTGCTGTGACTTTGTCAATCAGCAGTTTTTGATCTTCTTCTGCTGTGACCTTGTCAGCCAGCAGTTGTGGGTCTTCTCCTGCTGTGACCTTGTCAGCCAGCAGTTGTGGGTCTTCTCCTGCTGTGACCTTGTCAGCCAGCAGTTGTTAATTGGCTCCCAACAGATGCTTTCTATTTCTTCTTGTCTGATTGCTGTAGCTAAGACTTCCAGTACTGTGTTGAATAAGAGTGGTGAAAGGGGGCACCCCTGCCTTGTTCCTGTTTTATGGGAATTGCTTTTAATTTTTGTCCATTAATTATAATGTTGGCTGTGGGTTTGTCATGTTGAGATATGTTTCCTGTATTTCCACTTTGCTAAGAGTTTTGATCATAAATCAGTGCTGGATTTTTTTAAATGTCTTTTGTGCTGATTATGATTTCTATTGAAGTTATGATTTTAACAAAATTATTTTTATTTTTTTATTTATTCATTTTTTATAGAGGAGAGGGGGAGACAGAGAGAGAGAAGTGGGGAAGGAGTTGGAAGCATCAACTCCCATATGTGCCTTGACCAGGCAAGCCCAGGGTTTCAAACCAGTGACCTCAGCATTTCCAAGTCGACACTTTATCTACTGCACCACCACAGGTCAGGCTCAGTGCTGGATTTTATCAAATGCATTTTCTGCATTTGTTGAAACTATTGTGTGGTTTTCCTCCTTCATTTTTTTTATGTGGTGAATTACATTAATTGATTTAAGAATGTTGTACCATCCTTGCCTCCCCAGAATAAATCCCACTTGATTATGTTTTATGACTTTTTTCAGTATTGCTGGATCTGGTTTGGTAATATTTTTTTGAAAATTTTATCATCTAAATTCATCAGAGTTATTGACCTATAATTGTTTCCTTGAGCTATTTCAAGCTTCTTAAAGAATGCCTGAAGTGCTATGAACTTCCCTCTCAGGACTGCTTTTGCTGTGTTCCTTAAATTTTGAGTTGTTTGCTCATTATCATTTGTTTCTAGGAATTTTTTTATTTCACCTTTGGTTTCATTGTTAACCCATTCGTTATTTAATAACATGCTATTTAGTTTCCATGTTTTTGAGTATTTTTCAGTTTTTCTGTTGTGGTTGATTTCTAGTTTCATGCCATTTTGGTCAGAGACAATGGTTGATATGATTTCAATCTTCTTAAATTTGTTGAGACTGCATTTGTGTCCTAACATGTGGTCTATCTTAGAGAATATACCATGAGCATTTGAAAAGAATGTATATTTTGCTGCCTTAGGGTGAAAGGTTCTAAAGATATCTATTAAATCAAGTTGATCTAGTGTGTCCTTTAAGTCTGCTGTTTCTTTGTTAATTTTCTTTCTTGAGAATCTATCTAGTAATGTTAGTGGAGTATTTAAATCTCCTACTCCTATAGCATTGCTGTTGATCTCACCTTTTGTATCCATCAAAGTCTGCTTTATATATTTAGGTGCTCCTATAATTAGGTGCGTAGATATTTATGATCATTATATCTTTCTGTTGGATTGCTCTCTTTATTATTATGTAGTGACCTTCTTTATCACCTACTATATTCTTTGTTTTAAAGTCCATTTTGTCTGATATAAGTATTGCTACCCCAGCTTTAATTTCATTTACATTTGCATAAAATATTTTTTCCATTACTTTACTTTCAGTCTATGTGCATCTTTTGTTTTAAGCTGTGTCTCTGTAGACAGCATATGTACGGGTCCTGTTTCCTTATCCAAGCAGCTACCCTATGTCTTTTGATTGGATCATTTAATCCATTTACATTTAAGGTTATTATTGATATATAGTTGTTTATTGCCATTTTATTCTTTAAAGCTTTATTCCTTTTTTGCTATATTCTTTACCCACTTTGATCTTTTTAAAACAGACCCGTTAACATTTTCTGCAGCTTTGGTTTGGTGTAATAAAATTCTTGAGTTTTTTTTTTTTTTGTCTGGGAATCTTTTTATTTCTCCTTCAATTTTAAATTTATTTTATTTTATTTTATTTTAATTACAGAGACAGAGAGAGAGTCAGAGAGAGGGATAGACAGGGACAGACAGACAGGAACAGAGAGATGAGAATAATCAATCATTAGTTTTTCATTGTGTGTT
Source organism: Saccopteryx leptura (assembly GCF_036850995.1). NCBI lineage: Eukaryota > Metazoa > Chordata > Mammalia > Chiroptera > Emballonuridae > Saccopteryx > Saccopteryx leptura. The sequence continues at coordinate 366,693,204 of NC_089504.1, forward strand.
GTGACACCTTAGTTGTTCATTGATTGCCTTCTCATACGTGCCTTGACCGCGGGCCTTCAGCAGACTGAGTAACCCCTCGCTCAAGCTGGTGACCTCGGGGTCTCGAACCTGGGTCTTCCACATCCCACTCCAACGCGCTATCCACTGCGCCACTGCCCGGTCAGGCTCTCCTTCAATTTTAAATGATAGTCTTGTTTGATAAGGTAGTTTTGGTTGTAGTTTTTTGTTCTGTATTACTTTGAATATTTCTTGCCCTTCTCTTCTGGCCTCAAATGTTTCTGTTAAGAAGTTGAGTGTCTGGACCTGGCCGGTTGGCTCAGCAGTAGAGCGTCGGCCTGGCGTGCGGGGACCCGGGTTCGATTCCCGGCCAGGGCACATAGGAGAAGTGCCCATTTGCTTCTCCACCCCCACCCCCTCCTTCCTCTCTGTCTCTCTCTTCCCCTCCCACAGCCAAGGCTCCATTGGAGCAAAGATGGCCTGGGCACTGGGGATGGCTCCTTGGCCTCTGCCAAATGTGTTAGAGTGGCTCTGGTCGTGGCAGAGCCACGCCCCGGAGGGGCAGAGCATCGCCCCCTGGTGGGCAGTGCGTCGCCCCTGGTGGGCGTGCCGGGTGGATCCCAGTCGGGCACATGCGGGAGTCTGTCTGACTGTCTCTCCCCGTTTCCAGTTTCAGAAAAATACAGAAAAAAAAAAAGTTGAGTGTCATCCTTACAGGGATTCCTTTGCAGGTGATAGCCTTCTTTTCTCAAGCAGCTTTTAATATTTACTCTTTATTGCTTAACTTTGGTATTTTAATTATGATGTGTCTTGGTGCAGGTCCTTTTGGGTTTCTCTTTAATGGAGTTCTCTTTGCTTCTTGACCTTGTGAGATTTTTTCTTGCATCAATTTAGGGAGGTTTTCAGCTATGACTTGATTGAATAAAGTTTCTATTCCTTGTATTTTCTCTTTTTCTTCAGGCACCCCTATGATGCAGATGTTATTTCTCTTCATGTTGTCACAGACTCTCTTAGAGTTTCCTCAGACTTTTGAGTCTCTTTTCTTTTTTCTGTTCTGCTTCTATGCATTTGTTCATCTTGTCCTTCAACTCGCTGATTCAATCTTCAGCTTCATTCATCCTGCTTTTAATTCCTTCTATTGTGGTCTTCATTTCTGATATTGTATTTGTCACCTCCAACTTATTCTTTTTTTATATTTCAATGTCCTTTTTTATACTTGCTATCTCTTTATTTAGGTGTTCGTAATGACTATCCATTGTTGTACTATGATCCCTAAGCATCCTAACAATTATTATTCTAAGCTCTGCATCCACCAGTTTGTTTATTTCTATATCACTCAGTTTCTTTTCTGGAGATTTCTCTTGTGGTTTAATTTGCATTGCACTTCTCTGTCTTCTCATTATGTCTGTGTGTTTGTTTGTAGGGCTGGTCGAGTCTAGGTTTGGTGTTGTCTGCCTCGAATTTTCATTTTTGTTATTTCTAGGTCTTCTTGGGTTGTGTTTAGCTGCTTTGAGGTCTTTATTTATTTAATTTCTTCTCAGGTGTAGTCTTGTTTACTGATCTCAGCAGGGGGCTTATTTGAAATTGTATCTAGGAATGTGGTGTGTGTTACCTGAGACACTGAAGGCCTGATCTGCCAGTAAATCTCTCTGGTGACAGGTTGTTTTTTCTGCTTCATTAGGGAGAGTTTTATCTTAGATCTCCATGGAGACCTGAGTTACTGTCCCTCCTTCCCACTTCTTGTTTTCAGCTGTGTCTTCTTGCACTAATTGGGGATGGAGAGATATCTTGAGATGGCTGACCTGGAACCACTTGTCTTGTATTATGTGGAAGGATCAACCCCTGACCCAGCTATGACCGCATCCAGCACTGGATGAGTCAGCTTCTCAGGTTCTCCCATGCATTCCTCTGCCCCTCACCTTCTGTCTCTCTCTCTCCCCTTTTCTTTTGGAAGATAAGCCAGCCCTTTCAAGACACTTTGTTTCCAGGACCCCAGGCAAGTGGCTGTCTGTGATATTTACTACTTTTTTCCTTGGAATGAGAGCCCTTCTGGGCTCTCAGCCTCACAATCACTTTGTTCCTTTTAGCAAGGGAGACTCACCTCTCCCTGGCTCTCCTTACCAGGCTCAATGTGGCTTCTCCTTTACTCCTTGGTTTTTGAGAGCTGATCTTGTAGCCCACAGTTGGTTTTTCACACTGATTTTTCCTCAAATAATTTGTAATTCAGTTTGGTGGTGTGAGCTGGGAGTCTGTGCATCTGCCTACTCCGATGCCATTTTCAGGTCTCTCTAAGACAAATATTTCTTAACAAGCCAATGATTTCCTAAGCCCTTTTGATACTGTTTGTTTGTTAACTGCTCCTGCCATTTCCCCATGCACCAGGTGAAATAAGAAACTGCCATTCACCAATAAGCAAAAAATATAATAGCCTTTATATTTATTTATTTATTTATTTTTAATGGGGTGACATCAGTAAATCAAGATACATATATTCAAAGATAACATGTCCAGGTTATCTTGTCGTTCCATTATGTTGCATACCCATCACCCAAAGTCAGATTGTCCTCTGTCACCTTCTATACTCTTTGTGCCCCTCCCCCTTCCCTCTCCCTCTCTCCCCTCCCCCCTAGACACCGCACTCTTATCAATGTCACTTCGTCTCACTTTTATGTCCCATCTATGTATGGAATAATGCAGTTTCTGATTTTTTCTGATTTACTTATTTCACTCCGTATAATGTTGACAAGATTCCACCATTTTGCTATACATGATTCAATGTCATCATTTCTTATGGCTGAGTAGTATTCCATAGTGTATATGTGCCACATCTTCTTTATCCAGTCATCTATTGATGGGCTTTTTGGTTGTTTCCAAGTCCTGGCCACAGTGAACAATGCTGCAATGAACATGGGACTGCATGTGTCTTTACGAATCAATGTTTCTGAGTTTTTGGGGTATATACACAGTAGAGGGATTGCTGGGTCATAAAGTAGTTCTATTTTCAGTTTTTTGAGAAACCACCATACTTTCTTCCATAATGGTTGTACTACTTTACATTCCCACCAACAGTGGATGAGGGTTCCTTTTTCTCCACAACCTCTCCAACATTTGCTATTACCTGTCTTGTTAATAATAGCTAATCTAACAGGTGTGAGCTGGTATCTCATTGCAGTTTTGATTTGCATTTCTCTAACAACTAAAGAAGATGAGCATCTTTTCATATATCTGTTGGCCATTTGTATTTCTTCCTGGAAGAAGTGTCTGTTCATATCCTCTTCCCATTTTTTTATTGGATTGTTTGTTTGTTTGTTGTTGAGTTTTATGAGTTCTTTGTATATTTTGGATATTAGGCCCTTATCTGAGCAGGTGTTTAAAAATATCATTTCCCAATTAGCTGGCTGTCTGTTTATCTTGTTATCAGTTTCTCTTGCTGAGCAAAAACTTTTTAGTCTGATGCAGTCCCATTCATTAAATTTTGCTTTCACTTCTCTTGCCTGTGGAGACAAATTCATAAATTGCTCTTTAAAGCCCAGGTCCATGAGTTTAATACCTATGTCTTCTTCTATGTACTTTATTGTTTCAGGTCTTATGTTTAGATCTTTGATCCATTTTGAGTTAATTTTAGTATAGGGAGACAAACTGTAGTCCACCTTCATTCTTTTGCATGTGGCTTTCCAGTTTTCCCAGCACCATTTGTTGAAGAGGCTTTCTTTTCTCCATTGTGTGTTGTTGGCCCCTTTATCAAAAATTATTTGACTATATATATGTGGTTTTATTTCTGGGCTTTCTGTTCTGTTCCATTGATCTGAGTGTCTATTTTTCTGCCAATACCATGCTGTTTTGATGGTCGTGGCCCTATAATATAGTTTGAAGTCAGGTATTGTAATGCCCCCAGCCTCATTCCTTTTCTTTAGGATTGCTTTGGCTATTCGGGGCTTTTTATAGTTCCATAAAAATCTGATAATTATTTGCTCCATTTCTTTAAAAAATGTCATTGGAATTTTGATGGGAATTGCATTAAATTTGTATATTGCTTTGGGTAATATGGCCATCTTGATTATATTTATTCTACCTAACCAAGAACAAGGAATATTCTTCCATCTCATAATATCTTTTTTGATTTCCTTTAACAATGGTTTATAGTTTTCATTGTATAAGTCCTTTGCATTCTTCATTATGTTTATTCCTAGGTATTTTATTTTTTTTGTTGCAATCCTGAAGGGGATTATTCTTTTGAGTTCATTCTCAAATGTTTCATTGTTGGCATATAGAAAGGCTGTTGACTTCTGTATGTTAATTTTGTATCCTGCGACCTTACTGTATTGGCTTATTGTTTCTAGTAGTCTTTTTGTGGATTCTTTGGGGTTTTCTATGTATAGGATCATATCATCTGCAAAAAGTGATACCTTTACTTCTTCTTTTCCGATATGGATGCCTTTTATTTCTTTGTCTTGTCCGATTGCTCTGGCTAGAACCTCTGGTACCACATTAAATAAGAGTGGAGAGAGTGGGCAACCCTGTCTTGTTCCTGATTTAAGGGGGAAAGCCTTCAGTTTTGTGCCATTTATTATGATGTTAGCTGATGGTTTATCATATATGGACTTTATCATGTTGAGATATTTTTCTTCTATAACCATTTTGTTGAGAGTCTTAAACATAAAATTGTGTTGTATTTTATCGAAAGCCTTTTCTGTATCTATTGATAAGATCATGTGGTTCTTGTTCTTTGTTTTGTTGATATGGTGTATTATGTTAACCGTTTTACATATGTTGAACCATCCTTGAGATTCTGGGATGAATCCCACTTAATCATGATGTATTATTTTTTTAATATGTTGTTGTATTCGATTTGCTAGTATTCTGTTTAGTATTTTAGCATCTGTATTCATTAGAGATATTGATCTGTAGTTTTCTTTTTTTGTGCCATCCTTGCCTGGTTTTGGTATAAGGGTTATATTTGCCTCATAAAATGTGTTTGGAAGTATTGCTTCTTCTTCAATTTTTTGGAAGACTTTCAGTAGAATAGGAACCAAGTCTTCTTTGAAGGTTTGATAAAATTCGCTGGTATAACCGTCTGGGCCTGGACTTTTATTTTTCGGGAGGTTTTTAATATTTTTTTCTATTTCTTCTCTACTAATAGGTCTGTTTAGGCTTTCTGCTTCTTGACTCATTCTAGGAAGGTTGTATTGTTCTAGGAATTTATCCATTTCTTCTAGGTTGTTGAATTTAGTGGCATAAAGTTTTTCATAGTATTCTACAATAATTCTTTGTATATCTACGATGTCCTTGGTGATTTCTCCTCTTTCATTTTAGATTTTGTTTATATGGGTTCTTTCTCTTTTTTCCTTGGTAAGTCTTGCCAAGGGTTTGTCAGTTTTGTTGATCTTTTTATAGAACCATCTACTTGTTCTATTAATTTTTTCTATAGTTTTTCTGTTCTCTATTTCATTTATTTCTGCACTGATTTTTATTATCTCCTTTCTTCGGCTGGTTTGGGTTGTTTTTGTTCTTCTCTTTTTAGTTCCTTAAGGTGTGAAGTTAAGTGGTTCACTTGGGCTCTCTTTTGTTTGTTCATATATGCCTGAAGTGATATGAACTTCCCTCTTATCACTGCTTTTGCTGCATCCCATAGATTCTGATATGTGGTATTGTCATTTTCATTTTTCTGTATATATCTTTTGATCTCTGCACTTATTTCTTCTTTGACCCATTCATTCTTTAAAAGTATGTTGTTTAGTTTCCACATTTTTGTGGGTTTTTTTCTCTCTTTTTTGCAGTTGAATTCTAGTTTCAAGGTTTTATGATCAGAAAATATGCTTGGAACAACTTCGATTTTTCTGAATTTGCTGATGTTGTTTTTGTGGCCCAACATATGGTCAATTCTTGAGAACGATCCATGTACATTGGAGAAAAATGCATACTCAGTCACTTTGGGATGAAATGTCCTGTAGATGTCTATCATATCCAGGTGCTCTAGTGTTTTGTTTAAGGCCGCTATACCTTTGTTGATTCTCTGTTTGGATGACCGATCTAGAGCCGTCAGCAGTGTATTGAGGTCTCCAAGTATGATTGTATTTTTGTCAGTTTTTGTTTTAAGGTCAATAAGTAGCTGTCTTATATATTTTGGTGCTTTTTGGTTTGGTGCATATATATTAAGAATTGTTATGTCTTCTTGATTCAGTGTCCCCTTAGCCATTATGAAATGGCCATTTTTGTCTCTGAGTACTTTTGCTGTCTTGTAGTCAGCATTATCAGATATGAGTATTGCTACGCCTGCTTTTTTGTGGATGTTATTTGCTTGGAGTATTGTTTTCCAGCCTTTCACTTTGAATTTGTTTTTATCCTTGTTACTTAAATGAGTTTCTTGTAGGCAGCATACAGTTGGATTTTCGTTTTTGATCCATTCTGCTACTCTGTTCCTTTTTATTGGTGAGTTTAATCCGTTTACATTTAGTGTAATTATTGACACTTGTGAGTTCCTTATTGCCATTTTATAGATTGCTTTCTGTTAGTTTTGTGTCTTGTTTGATCCTTCTCTTTCGTTTTTCTGTCTTTTGTTTTTATTTGGTTGTGTTCCATAAATCTTTCCTCTGTTGCTATCTTTTTTAAATCATGTGCTTCTGTGGTGGTTTTTTCAATGGTGGTTACCATTAAGTAATGAAATGGGTTCCTACCCTGTTCATTGTAGTGCACTATTTTGTGAGTACTTTTGCACTCCATCGCTCTTTGCTACTGTTAATCTCCATCCTCTCCCCCCCTTTCTCTTTGTTGTTGTCACAGTTTAAAGTTGGTTTTATTGTGTTCTTCTTGGAGCTTTTACTTGTGGCTTTGTTTTTTTTTTATTTTTTATTCTTTGTATCTGATTGGAGAATCCCCTTTAGTATTTCCTGGAGTGGGGGTTTTCTGGTGATAAATTCCCTCATCTTTTTTGTGTCTGTGAATGTTTTTATTTCTCCTTCATATTTGAAGGATAGCTTTGATGGATGTAGTATTCGTGGCTGAAAGTTCCTCTCTTTCAAGACTTTAAATATTGGGGTCCACTTCTAGCTTGTGGAGTTTCTGTTGAGAAATCTGATGATAATCTAATGGGCCTTCCTTTATATGTTGTATTCTTCTTTTCCCTGGCTGCCTTGAAAATTTTATCTTTGTAGTTGGTTTGTGCCAATTTCAGTATGATGTGCCTTGAAGTAGGTTTGTTGGGGTTAAGAAAACTTGAAGGTCTGTTTGCTTCTAGAATTTGAGGTTTTAGTTCTTTCCACAGGCTTGGGAAGTTCTCATCTATTATTTGTTTGAGTATGTTCTCCATTCCATTTTCTTTCAATTCTTTCTCTGATATACCTATTATTCTTATGTTATTCTTTTTGATGGAGTCTGATAATTCCTGTAGGGCTATCTCATTTTTTTAAATTTTTGAGTCTCTTTCTTCTTCTCTTTGTTGTGCCTCAAGTTGCTTGTCTTCTATTTCACTAATCCTCTCTTCTATCTGGCCTGTTCTATTAGCTAAGCCTGCTACCTCGTTTTTCAGCTAGTAAATTGTGTTTTTCATCTCTGTTAGATTTGTTTTTATAGTTTCAATTTCCTTGGAGATATACTCTTTGTGTTCATCAAGTTTTTTTCTGAGTTCCCTAAATTGCCTTTCTGTGTTTTCTTGTATATCTTTGAGTATTTTTAGGATTTCTATTTTAAATTCTCTGTCGTTTAACTCCAAGGTTTCCAATATCTTAAATTTTTTCTCCATAGATTTTTCCTCATCTCTCTGTGTTACCTCTCTTTCTTTTGTATTTATGATATTCGATTTTTTCTTCTTTAATGACATCTGAGGGTGGTTTTGTTTATAGTATTAATGAGATTTAATAGGGAATAAAAAGTTAAAATAAAAATAAAAAATTGAGAGTTTTTTTTAAAAAATCAATCATTAAATAAAGAAAAATAAAATAAGATAAAAATTTGAGATAAAAGATAATTATTTCTTTTCCTCCTTTTTTCCTCTCCTCTCCTCTCCCCTCGTTCTTGAGAAAATCTTGTGGTGAACTGTGACTTATATTTTACTAAATAGAACAAGCAGTACCTGTAGTGGAGGGCCTGAATTGGGGAGAAGTAATAAAGGGGTAAAGGAAAAAGAAAAACAGAAAAAGAAAAAAAATATATATATATGTAAAGGAGAAAGGAAGAGACTAATATAGAGGGAGAAAAGAGAGAGAGAGAGAGAGAGAGAGAGAGAAGACAGTACCACTAAAGAAGAAAAAAGAAAAAGGAGAAGAGAGAGAGAGAATTAGGAGTTTTGAATTGCAACCCACATAGAGAGAAAGGAGGAGGAAAGAAAAGATAATGGGAGATGTAACACTTATGGGTAGTGTAGTTCAAAGAGAGGTGAGAGTAAGACTGAGAGAGAAGTAAACGACCAAATTGGAATAGGAAAAAAAAATCAAGAATGAAGAAAAGAGACACAGATGAACAAATATAATAAAATGGGATAGGTTATAAAGTCTGAAGATTATTCTTGATTTTGAGAGGTCATCGTCTTGCTTTTTCTTTTCTGTCTCTCTTCCTGGTCAGTGACTTTGTACCCTGGGTTCTGCCCCTGTGGCACGCTCTGGTAGAGGTTTGCAGTTGATAATTCTCTATTGCGATGTCATGTATTGGGCTTCAGTCTCGTTGGCAGTCGAGGCTCATTAGCGTTTATAGGCTCCAAGAGTGAGAGGGTTTCTCACTGTGCGAGTGTTCCTGGAGCCTCTCTCCTAGTCTTTCCTTCCACAATTTGAAGCCTGATAATCCAGCTATGGGGTTGCTGCTGCCTCTGCCTGGATAGTAAGAGGCTCAAAGAGCTGGCAACTCCCCACTCTATTCCCACTCAGCACAGGGCTCTGAGTAAGGCTCAGTCAGTCAGAGCTGCTAGCATAATCAGGCAGGGCTTCTGCCCACTCAAAGACCTCTGGCTCTGCCCCTTTGTGGGATAACACGGGTGCCCACTCCTGAGGCCTTCGGAGGAATATCTTGCCCAGTCTCCTTGCGTGCCGACCAGGATGTCAGACCAGCCACGTCACACTTTGAGTGAAACCTCTGCCCGCACGAAAAAGTTTTAGTGTTGGAATTGGCTCTCTCTCTCTCCCTGTGGCGGCCCGTCAAGGTGCTGGGGCAGCTCGGAGATTCCACTTCTGGCTCGCTCACAGGCCTCTGACTCTGCTCCTCTGTGGGAAAACACGGGCGCTCACCCCTGAGGAGTTCGGAGGAATCTCTTGCCCACTCTCCGTGCATGCCGACCTGGATATCAGGCCAGTTGTCTCTCACTCCGAGAAAGCCCTCCGCCCACATGGAAAAGTTCCGGCGTTGGAATTGGCTTTTGCTCCATCCCCGTGTGCGGCTATCCAGGGCACTGGTGTGGCCAGGAGATTCTGCTTTCAGCCCACACACAGGCCCCTGACCCTGCCCCTCTGTGGGAAAACACGGGCACCCACCCCTGAAGAGTTCGGAGGAATCTCCTGCCCACTCTCCGTGCACGCTGACCAGGCTATCAGGCCATCAGCCTCTCACTCCAAGAAAGCCCTCCACCTGCACAGAAAAGTTCCAGCATTGGAATTGGCTCCAGCTCCCTCCTCATGCCTGGTCCACTCAGGGCACTGGGGCTCCTCAGAGATTCCGCTTTTTGCCCACACAGAGGCCTCTGACTTTGCCTCTCTGTGGGTTAGCACGGGTGGCGCCCACCCCTGAAGTGTTTGTAGGAATCTCTCACCCACTATCCACGTGCGCCGAGCAGGAGATGCGGAAAATGGCTGCCCCACTTGTCTTTATTTGTCTGGGTTTGGCGCGCGTGTTAGCTTGAATTGCCCAGGTTTTTTCTCGGCTTGGATCTCTGTGCCACAGCCTGGTTTGGCTGTTTGTACCACGGCCTGGTTCTATTCACTCCCTATGCCTGCCTTAGTTTCTATATTCTCAGTTTTCAGTGAAAGCCGTCCTGTTTGGGTTAAAGAGGAAGGCAGAGCATTTCTTACTCTTTATTTCCCCCAGGGTTTGATCATATATCTAGCCAATCTTTCACTCGACCATACCTTCGGGTGTGTTGCAAAGCATCTGAAGGCTCCAAGGATAGGTCTTTCTTTTTCTAGTTGAAGATCTTGTTGAGTTTATGAGGAGATTTATCGGTATCACTTCCTACCGCGCCATCACTCTGACGTCATCTCCGAAACTAGAATGATAGCCTTTTAACACAGCACTAACCATAAACTTTTATGATAAAAATTTTTAAAAATTTAAGTTTTTTAAGTGAGAGCAAGGGAGATAGACAGATTGTTTCATGTACGCCAACTAGGATCCACCCAGCAACCCCAGTCTGAGGTCCATGCTCAGACTAGCTGAGTTGTCTTCAGCACCTGAAGTCAACAATTGAACCAACTGAACTATTGAACTGATGATCTAAACAATTAAGCCACTGGCTGTGGGAGTGGAAGAGAGAGAGAAGGGGGAAATGGAGGGAAAAAGAAGCAGATAGTCACTTTTCATGTGTTCCCTGACTGGGGTTTGAACCTGGGACGTCTACATGCTGGGCCAACACTCTATTCACTGTGAAAACTGGCATGGGTCTGTTTTCTGAGGGCCACCTTTGCCTAGCATATAGGGTAAGAGCAGAGGTCCAATAAATGCCCAAAAGCCTGGAATGCAGTGCTGTGATCTGAGCTAAGATGCTGGAAACCTTCCTGAGTGAGGTGGGATGATGATGCTGTTCTCGGCTATAGGGTGGCTTATTCTTTAAGATTTGCTCTGTTAATTTTTGGAGAATACACTTCAGTGGGAATCCTCTCAGAGATTACTTTATCTCCAAAAGTGAAAGGATTATGGATTAGCTGGAGAGGGATGGGAGTCAGGCATGTAAAAATTATGATTGGGGACCATCGCTGCTTAGCTCAGCTGGTTAGAACTCCAACCTATAATACCATTGTTGAGCCTGGGTCAGGGCACATACAAGAAATGACAAATGATGCCTGTTTAGGCAGAACAATGAATAAATGCCTCTCTCTTTTTTCTTTTTTTTTTCTCTCTTCTTCCTATTCTTCTTCATCTTCTTCCTCCTCTTTTTGTCCTCAAAAATCAGTCAATTTTTAAAAAGTATAGTTGGAGAAATATTTTGAAAAAGGACTCCTCATTGTATATGAAATGGGCTGACACTGAATAAAATCAAGTATGAATATTTGATATGAATCTTGAGGAAGGACATATTGTTAGTTTATCATCTGTTGGACACTATGATGGAAGCAATTCCTAGTTGGGTCCAATGGTCTTTATAAACAACTGTGTTAAAAGCTACATGTATATAATAAACATCAGCATTGTTACACCCCTACAAGGAGTAAAACAGCCCCTAATGCTAGTTGACAGTCCCTCATCTGGAAACACATAGAAAGTACCCTTGATATTGACTTTGTGGATTTCTAAAGAAGATATAGTACATAAAAATTAAAAGAGACTGTAAAATCACACTTTGTGGCAGACAGACATTACAATGTCAACCCTATAAAAATGACTCGTGGGACATGTCTTAACAAAACATATGACCCAGGCAGACTTCTCTACATCTGTCTTAACCAAAAACTTTTTTTGAGCAGAACCCCAGCCAGAGATACAACCATGTTATTTCTTCTCTCTGGCCTTCTCCAGTCAGAAAATTCTCAGTCAACATGTGGGACACAATCACCCCTCTGATATTCTCCCAAGAACATCTACAAAAAAACACCTTCAATCAAAGGATCCCTACCCAGAGGATCCAAATCATTAGCAGCAACATACTGATACACACAATGGGGATGACAAAGCTGAAGGTCGAAAGGTCAAAGAAAAGTCCAAACATTTGATTAAAAGGAGTAGCCAGAGGAGTATTTCAAGGGCCTTTTTGAAACCTCCCAAAGGACACATGGGAAGCTCTAGTGAGCAAGAGAGAATGATACAGGAAGCACCTAGCAGAGGCCAGAATGTGAATTCAGTGGACACAGAAAAACTTTCTATGACATTAGTAATGTCTAGAAATGAATCTATCAAGAATGGAGAGTGTCCACAAGGCTTTGATGATGGGTCACATCTCAAAAACCACAGAACACACTAAGGGGAGAAGAACTATGTTTGCAGAAAGTGTGAGCAAGGCTTTACACGAAAGTCAGATCTCCTAAAACACCAGAGGATACACTCAGGGGAGAAGCCCTATGTCTGCAGGGAGTGTGAGCGAGGATTTTCAGAGAAGTCAACTCTCCTCACCCTCCAGAGAACACACTCAGTAGAGAAACCCTATGTTTGCAGGAAGTGTGAGCAAGGCTTTTCACTGAAATCAACTCTCCTCAAACACCAGAGAACACACTCAGGGGAGAAGCCCTATGTCTGCAGGGAGTGTGAGCGAGGCTTTTCACTGAAATCAACTGTCCTCAAACACCAGAGAACACACTCAGGGGAGAAGCCCTATGTTTGCAGGGAGTGTGAGAGAGGATTTTCAGAGAAGTCAACTCTCCTAAGACACCAAAGAACACACTCAGGGGAGAAGCCATATGTTTGCCAAGAGTGTGAGTGAGGCTTTTCACTAAAATCAACTCCTATTACACACCAGAAAACACACTCAGGGGAGAAGCCCTATGTTTGCAGAGAGTGTCAATGAGGCTTTTCACAGAAGTCAAATCTCTCCACACACCAGAGAACACACTCAGGGGAAAAGCCCTATGTTTGCAGGGAGTGTGAGCGAGGCTTTTCACTGAAATCAGCTCTCCTCACACACCAGAGAACACACTCAGGAGGGAAGCCCTATATTTGCAGGGAGTGCAAACAAGGCTTACATGAAAGTCTGGTCTCCTAATACACCAGAGGACACACTCAGGGGAGAAACTCTATGTTTTCAGGGAATGTGATTGAGGCTTTACACATCTCTTCACACATCAGAGGACACTCTCAAGGGAGAAGCCCTATGTTTGCAGGGAGTGTAAGCGAGGGTTTTCAAAGAAGTCAACTCTCCTAAGACAGCAGAGAATACACTCGGGAAAAGCCATATGTTTTTAGGGAATGTCATCGAGGTGGTTGGAGACTACAAAGGGTTTGAGTTTGATCTAAGGTGTGACTGCAGGTGGTGGGGGTATTGCAGGGGGAGTCCATGGGGATGAGTAAGCCTTGATTTAAGAGGCAAGTAATTATTGGTTTAATTCCTAATAAACAGACACAGTTACACATTAAACAAAGACTTCACATATAAATTATAAATTAAGAAATTTAAATGAGCATGCTTTACTTGTTTCAATTAAAATTGTACTAGAGATACTTTCTGACAAAGAGACAACCAGATTACTTCTTCACACAGCTTAATAGACAACTCTGCCTTTTTAATTATTTTGAGTTGGAAAGGAGTTCTCAGCATAGAGGGGAGGAAGAGAGAAAGAAGAAAAATGGACAACATGAACAGCTGGATGGAAAGAAGGAGCGTCAAAATTTGCAGGAGGAAAGAGAGGAGATTAAAGTGCTGGTGGGGGTGCCACATAGAGGAGTCAAAAAGATTTTGGCCCTGGCCGGTTGGCTCAGCGGTAGAGCGTCGGCCTAGCGTGCGGAGGACCCGGGTTCGATTCCCGGCCAGGGCACATAGGAGAAGCGCCCATTTGCTTCTCCACCCCTCTGCCGCGCTTTCGTCTCTGTCTTTCTCTTCCCCTCCCGCAGCCAAGGCTCCATTGGAGCAAAGATGGCCCGGGCGCTGGGCATGGCTCTGTGGCCTCTGCCTCAGGCGCTAGAGTGGCTCTGGTCACAATATGGTGATGCCCAGGATGGGCAGAGCATCGCCCCCTGGGGGGCAGAGCACCGCCCCTGGTGGGCGTGCCGGGTGGATCCCGGTCAGGCGCATGCGGGAGTCTGTCTGACTGTCACTCCCTGTTTCCAGCTTCAGAAAAATGAAAAAGAAAAAAAAAAAAGATTTAGAGTTCTGAGGAGAGGGGAGAGGATGAGGAGGAGGAAGGCATAGGTGCCTGTGGGAAGGGGAGAATGGGTAAGATACATCCAAAGCCGGTGGGGAGGGGGGAGAGACAACCAAAGCCCTTAAGGTGGGAGGATGTGTAAGTTACAGCCAAAGTCAGTGGGGAAGGGAGAATGGGTCAAACAAGAAAAAGAGACAGAGCTGCCCATCTGTAAGAAGAGAGTAGGGGTTTAAGAACACAGTGGAGAAAGGAGGGCCCCTGGCCAGCAGAGCAGGTGAGAGATTGGTATTTTCAAGTGAATAAAAAACAAGATTTTGCAAAAAGATGGGGCTTTCTGGAGGGAAGAGACTTCAGTTTCAGAGGCCTGCAGAGGGACCAGAGAAAAGTCCCAAAAGGCTGTCTCCCCCCAGTGTCAGGCAGGAGGAGAAAAGAGTTGAAAGTCCATGGAGAAGGAAAGATTAGGAGTGCAGGTTTTAGGTGAGGTGTTTTTTTTTTTTTTGCCAAAAATGGCCTGCATGTAGAACGTGTGGCACAGAGATTAAGGACAGGAGCGAAGGGAGAAGTAGCCTGCATGTAAGGAATTTCTGAGGCCTTCCCAGTTTGGTGGCAGAAACTGTCAAGATCTCTTAGAATATTGTAATTGAATGTCACATTTTCAGGCCAATGGGAGTCATTGTCTAATTTGTATTGGGGACACGCTGTGTTACAGGAAAAAAATGAGGTTTTCTTGGCTTAAGGTCAGTGAGGCCCAACTTACTGAGGTTTTTATGAAACATCCTAGAGAAGTCTGGTTAGAAGACTTAAACTCTGAAGAGCCCATAGTGAAGACAGGTGAGCAAGAGGGGGTGATCCCCCCTTTTTTTACTGTCCCAAGAGAAGAAAATCTTTGTTTGGGGGAGTCTTTCCTGAGAGAGGTCATCCTGAAGGAGGAAAATTTCTGCCATCTCCCCTTAACTCAAAATCTGTTAGCAGAAAAACCCTTGATTGCATTCCCAAAAGAAGTATGTGTAGATTCACTGGAAAAGTTGCAAAAGGAGTTCCAATTTAGATTTAAAGAGCTTCATCTCTATGAACAGGACATTCAGCTTTTCTGTAACCCATTTTCTATTGACATTGAAAATGTGGATTCAATTTACCAAATGGAACTGGCTGAACTGCAGAATTGTGACTCTCTGAAAGACGCATTCAAGTCAAACAACTTGCCTAATTTCTATGCCTCTCTCTCATCAGAGACATGGCCTAATATCAGGAACCATGCCCTTAAAATGTCAACAATTTTTGGCAGCACTTATGTCTGCAAACAGACATTTTCTAGGATGAAAAATTTAAAATGTCCAACCCGATCTAGACTAACCAATGAACACTTGCATCATTTGTTGCAGCTAGCAGTGACAAATATGGAACCAGACATTGACTATCTGATTAGCCAAAAGCAAGCCCATAGTTCCCATTGAAATGTTGGTAAGTTTGTTGATTAAAATTTACTTGTTCTTTATTTTAAATTTGTTCCTGTTTTGTTTTTTTACTTTAAAATAAGATGTGTGTGGTGTGCATAGAGATTTTTATAGTTTTTTAGTCCGGCCCTCCAACCTGAGGGTCAGTGAACTGGCCCCCTATGTAAAAAGTTTGGGGACCCCTGAGATATATAAAGAATTATTATAGAATACTATGAAAAGCTATATGCCACCAAATTTAACAATCTAGAAGAAATGAATAAATTTTTAGAACAATACAATCTTCCTAGACTGACTCATGAAGAAGTAGATAGCCTAAGCAGACCCATAAACAGGGAGGAAATAGAAACAACTCTCAAAAACCTCTCCAAAAATAAAAGTTTAGGGCCAGACAGCTATACGATTGAATTCTACCAAACATTCATAGAAGAACTGGTTTCTATCCTTCTTAAAGTCTTTCAAATTATTTAAGAAGTAGCAACACTTCCAAACACATTTTATGAGGCCAACATAACCCTCATACCAAAACCTGACAAGGACAATACAAAAAACAAAACAAAACTACAGACCAATATCTCTAACGAGTACAGATGCCAAAATCCTAAACAAAATACTAGCAAATCAAATAAAACAACACATTAAAAAATAATACATCATGATCAAGTGGGATTCATCCCAGAAGCACAAAAAGGGTTCAACATATGTAAAACAATTAATGTAATATACCATATCAATAAAACAAAGAACAAAAACCATATGATCTTGTCAATAGATGCAGAGAAGGCATTTGATAATATACAACATCTTTTAATATTCAAAACACTCAATAAAATAAGTATAGAAGGAAAATATTTCAACACAATAAAAGCCATATATTACAAACATCAGTTAATATCATACTAAGTGGTGAAAAACTGAAAGCTTTTCCTCTAAAATCAGAAACAAGACAAAACTGACCACTCTCTCCATTCTTATTCAACATAGTGCTGAAAATTTTAGCCAGAGCAATCAGACAAGAGAAACAAGTAAAAGGCATTCAGATCAGAAAAGTAAAGGTTTCACTTTTTGCAGATGACATTATCCTTACACTGTAGAAAACCCCAAAGACTCCACAGAAAGACTATTAGAAACAATAAACCAATATATTGAGGTCACAGAATACAAAATCAATATACAAAAGTTTATTGCTTTCATATACACCAACAATGAAACTTGGAAAATTAACCCAGAAAAATAATCCTTTTGACAGTTGCAACAACAACAACAAAATACCTAGGAATAAACTTAACAACAAAGAATGTAAATGATCTATATACTAAAAACTACAAAGCATTTTTAAAGGAAAATGAAAAAGACACAATGACATGAAAAAATATCCTATGTTTTTAAATAGGAAGAATCAAATTAATTAAAATGGTCATATTACCCAAAGCAATACACAAATTTAATGCAATTTCCATCAAAATTCCAATGTCATTTATTAAAGAAATGGGAAAAAATCTCCAGGTTTGTATGGAACCATAAAAAAACCCAAATAGCCAAAGCAATCATGAGAAAAAGGAATGAAGCCAGAAGCATTACAATACATGACTTCAAATTATACTACAGAGCTACGATAATCAAAACAGCATAGTATTGGCAGAAAAATAGACAGACCAATGGAATAGAATCAAGAGCCAGAAATAAAACCACATATATATGGGCAAATCATCTTCAGTGAAGGAACCAAATACACACAACGGAGAAAAGAAAGCCTATTCAATAAATGATGTTGGGAAAATTGGAAACGCACATGCAAAAGAATAAAACTTAATTACAATTTGTCCCCCTGCACAAAAGTCAACTCAAAATGGATCAAAGACCTAAATATAAGACCTGAAACAATAATTTACATTGAATAATATATAGAAACTAAGCATATGGACCTTGGCTGTAGAGAAAAATTCATGAATTTGACCCCAAAGGTGAGGGAAGTAAAGGAAAAAATAAATGAATGGGACTATATCAAATTAAAAAGCTTCTGCTCAGCAAAAGAAACTGACAACAAAACAAATAGACAGCCAACTAAACAGCAGATGATATTTGCAAACAATTGCTCTGATAAGGGGTTAATATAAAAAATATAAAGAACTCACAAAGCTCAGCAACAAGCAACTGAACAGTCCAATTAAAAAATGGGGAAAGGACCTGCACAGACACATCTCCCAAGAAGACATACAAATGGTCAACAGACATATGAAAAAATGTTCAACTGCACTAGCTATTAGATAAATGCCAAAACTACAATGAGATCCTGCCTCACACCTATTAGATTGGCTATTACCAACAAGAAACAATTACAAATGTTGGAGAGACTGTGGAGAAAAAGGAACCCTCATTCACTGCTACTGAAGATGTAAATTAGTACAACCATTATGGAAGAAAGTATTGTGGTTCTTCAAAAAAATTAAGAATAGAACTACCAGCCTGACCAGGCAGTGGAGCAGTGGGCCACAGAGGACCCAGGTTCGAAACCCTGAGGTCTCCAGCTTGAGTGCGGGCTTATCTGGTTTGAGCAAGGCTCATCAGTTTGAGCCCAAGGTTGATAGTTTGAGCAAGGGGTCACTCGGTCAGCTGTAGTCCCCCAGTCAAGGCACATATGAGAAAGCAATCAATGAACAACCAAGGTGCCACAATGAAGAATTGATGCTCCTCATCTCTTGCCTTTCCTTTCTGTCCCTATCTGTCCCTCTCTTTCTCTGTCTCTGTCACACATACAAAAAAAAGAACTACCATATGACCCAGCAATCCCTCTACTGGTTATTTTCCCCCAAAACTCAAAAACATTGCTACATAAAGACACATGCACCCCCTTGTTCATTGCAGCATTGTTCACAGTGGCCAAGACATGGAAACAACCAAAGTGCCCCTCAATAGAGGATTGGATAAAGAAGATGTGGTACACATATACTATGGAATACTACTCAGCCATAAGAAATGATGACATAGGATCATTTATGACAACATGAATGAAACTTGAGAACAATATAATGAAATAAGTAAATCAAGAAAGAGCTAAAAACTGTATGGTTTCACACATAGGTGGGACACAAAATTGAGATGCATGGACATAGATAAGAGAGCAGTGGTTATCAGGGGGAGAGGGATGTAGGGCAGGGGGTGGAGGAAGGGATATAAAGAGGGCCAAATACTCAGTGACGGAAGATGGTTTGACTTTGGGTAATGGTCACACAATGCAATATACAGATCATGTATCATAGAGATACACACCTGAAACCTATATGACTTATTAACCAATGTCACCCCATTAAATTTAATAATAACTTAAAAACTTGTTATTGAGAGTTTATAATGTCAAATATATAGTATTTAATAGACATAAACTGGGATAGGTAAACTCATGAAAGTCATAGCCTTCCAGTATACTGGTATAACTTCAGTATTACACGAGAAACATTGATAGAATGTCATCAGCCTTGTTTGTTTCCCCATAAAATTCTTAGGTTTTCTTTTTTACATCTTTGGGAACTGCATTGAAAATTTTATTTATTAATATATCAGTAAGTATTAAGAGTTTGCTTTCTCAATAAATGTTCCAATGAGTTGTTAGGAGAGGTTATTTTCTACCTAACTTTTATGCCTTATTCCTCTTGGGCATACTTTGTTTTTATTAGAAAAATATTTTGACATTCAGATACATTTTGGGCCAGTAGTCAAGTAATCGTAGGGCCAATTTAAAAATCTTAAAATAATTTAATGTTTTTTTTTATACCTGTTTTGAAAGCCTTCACATTTTTTGTCAAGTAATTTTCCCAAGGTGTGAATATAATCTATTCAAATATGTTTATTCTATCACTTCTGTTTTTAAATTGAAAAAAAAGTTAAAACTGTTTATGAAGAAGAGTTTAATAAAATATTTTTTATCTTTAAAAAAAAGGAAGGAAAGAGTTGATAGAATGATTGTAGCTAACCATGTGTGGACTTTATTTTTCTGCTTTCTTCTTTGATGCAGCTGAGGAGAGTGTGCACTAAAATTATAATCCATGGCTTATTTATAAATGTGTCTGACAATTAGCAGAGAAGGACAGAAAGGAAAATTATGGCCCTGAATGAGTATTTTGGGTTCTTAATGGTTTTCAGGAAAATTTGCCTCAGTTTGGGTGATAAAACTGACAGGCTATTTGGTAAAGAGCTGAAGCTGGCTATAGAGATTTTTTTCATGAATTTAAATTTTAATATATATTTCTTTCTGCTTCAGATAGCTCAAATAGTCTGTTTTCTTATCTCTCTAAAATCCTTAGCTTTCCCTTACTATTTGGTTTTACACATTTATCTTTCATAACTGCACTAATGTTGTATGTTTCATTGTACAAATGCCTTTTTTAATAGGAATTCACAGAGCAATGTTTAATTTTTTTTCTCTGAAGCAAAAGAATTCACAATAAATTAGCCATGCCCTAATCATTCCTACCAGTCCATGTGCATGGCAGGTAAATACCTTCTCAAAGGAATTATCTTCCAAAACAGGAAGACTCCATTTGAATTTCTCAGTGCCTATCTTATTCAGTTTGTGCTGTTATAACAAAATACCATAGATGGTGCCTTAAACAGACACATAATTCCCTCGTTTTGGAGGCTGGAAGTTCAAGATTAGGGAGGCATCATGGTTGGGTCTAGCGACAGCTCTCTTTCTGGCTTTTCAGTGTTTGCCTGCCCACTGTGTCCTCCACATGGATAAAAGAGGAAGAGAATTTCTTACTCTCTTTCTCTTCTTATAAGAACACTAATTCCTCCACAGCACCTCTGGTGTTTTAGTATCCTCAGGTTTCTGAGGCCTGGTAAGTGCTCCTAAATCTTCAGGCCAGTGTGGCTTCATAGAAAACATGTCAAGTATAAAACCAGAATATATGTAAATAAAAAATGTGGTAAAGGGGAGTTGGCTCATTCTAATGGACAAAATCAATGTGGGTCCCTTAGAGGGCAGATCAAAGTAGAAATGCACAGGTTGAGACATAAAAGGCAGGTGAGAATTTGGCAGATAAGTGTAGGTGGGTGGATGAATGTTAATTATAGGTAGAAACCATAACATATGCAAAGAACAAAAAAATAAAAGGAAAAAAAGTAATATTTATATGACTGCAAGTAGGTTAGTTTGGCTAGACCATAGATTATAAGAGGTTGAGGATGATGCACCTGGGGATATAAATGGGCCAGACCAAAAAGACTCTTGATGCATTATTAACCATTAAAGGCATTAACATGGCAAGGACCTACCCCTTCTCAAAATGTGCAAGGTACAAAAGGTCTTGTATATATCTTTTGATCTTGCTTTTCTTTGCCTTTGACCCAGTCATTTTTTATAAGTATGTTGTTTAATTTCCAAATTTTTGTGGATTTCTTTTACTTCTTTTTTGCAGTTGAATTCTAAGTTTAAAGCCTTATGGTCAGAAAATATGCTTGGTATAATTTCAGTCTTTCTGAATTTGTTGATGTTAGTTCTGTGGCCCAACACACTGTCTATTCTTGAGAATGTTCCATGTACACTAGAGAAAAATGTATATTCTGAAGTCGTAGGATGAAATGTCTTATAAATGTCTATTCTGTCCATTTGGTCTAACATGTCATTTAAGGCCAATATTTCTTTATACTCTTTCTGGTTGGATGATCAATCTATAACTATCAATGATGTGTTGAGATTTCCAAGTATGATTGTGTTTTCATCTGTTTCTATTTTTAGATCAGTTAATATATTTTGGTGTTCACTGGTTTGGTGCCTATATATTAAAATGTGTTATGCCTTCCTGATATAATGTCCACTTTATCATTACGAAATGACCATCTTTGTCTCTGGTTACCTTTGTTGTCTTAAAGTCAGCATTGTCAGATATGAGTATGTCCACACCTGCTTTTCTTTGGGTATTATTTGCTTGGAGAATTGTTTTCCAACCTTTCACTTTGAATCTACTTTTGTCCTTGCAGCTTAGATGTGTCTCTGGAAAGTAGCATATGGTTGGGTTTTACTTTTTGATGCAATCTGGTACTCTGTGTTTCACTTTTGGTGATTTCAAGTCATTTACATTTAGGGTAATTATTGACACTTGAGGATTTCCTATAGCCATTCTATGTATTGTTTTCTGATGGCTTTGTGTCTCATTTGGTTCTTCTCTTTTGTCTTTCTGTCAGTTGTTTTTGTCTGGTGGCATTCTATACTTCTTTTCCCTGTTCTTTTTTTAAGCTACATGTTTCAGTAGAGGCATTTTTGTGGGTGATCACCATTAGGTTATTAAAAGAAAAAGTGTCATATTTACAAGAGTCCATTATTATAAGAGTGCTTCTGCATTCCATCCTCTTTTGTCCTCTCCCCTTTTATGTTACTGTTGTCACAAATTATTTTTGTTTTTATTGTGACCTGGTTGGAGCTTTTACTTGTAGCTTTGTTTTGTTCTTTGTATCTAGTTGAATAACCCCCTTTTGTATTCCCTGCAGTGGGGGTTTTCTGGTGATAAATTTCCTCAGCTTCTGTATGTCTATAAAAGCTTTTACAGTATTTCTCTTTCATATTTGAAGAATAGCTTTGATGGATATAGTATTCTTGGCTGGTAATTACTCTCTTTCTGTACTTTGAATGTTTGGGTCTACTTTCTTCTGGCTTGTATAGTTTCTGCTGAGAAGTCTGATGATAACCTCATAGGCTTTTCTTTATATGTTATGGTCTTCTTTTCCCTAGCAACCTTGAGGA
Organism: Saccopteryx leptura; assembly: GCF_036850995.1. Classification (NCBI taxonomy): domain Eukaryota; kingdom Metazoa; phylum Chordata; class Mammalia; order Chiroptera; family Emballonuridae; genus Saccopteryx; species Saccopteryx leptura. The sequence continues at coordinate 366,715,316 of NC_089504.1, forward strand.
TTCTTTCTTTGTCATTGATTTTTGACAATTTTATTATGCTATGCCTTGGAGTAGGTCTGGTGGGATTGAGGTAACTCAGTGTTCTGTTTGCTTCTTGGATTCAAGGCTCTAACTCAGGGGTCCCCAAACTTTTTACACAGGGGCCAGTTCACTGTCCCTCAGACCATTGGAGAGCTGGACTATAAATAAAACTATGAACAAATCCCTATGCACACTGCACATATCTTATTTTAAAGTAAAAATCAAAATGGGAACAAATACAATATTTAAAATAAAGAACGATAAATTTAAATCAACAAACTGACCAGTATTTCAATGGGAACTATGGGCCTGCTTTTGACTAATGAGATGGTCAATGACCAGTTCCATATTTGTCACTGCTAGCCATAATAAGAGATATGATGCCCTTCCGGAGTCATGATGTGTGCATTCTGCATCACTGGAAGTAGTACTGTATGTGAGTGATGCCGTGCTTTGCATCCTGTGCTCCTCTCACTGACCACCAATGAAAGAGATGCCCTTTCTGTAAGTGTGGCAGGGGCCAGATAAATGGCCTCAGGGGGCCACATGCGGCTTGTGGGCCATAGTTTGGGGACCCCTGCTCTAACTCTTTCCACAGGCATGGGAAGTTTTCATCAATTATTTGTTTAAATAGGTTCTCCATTCCCTTTTTTCTCTCTTCTTCTTTGGATATACCCATTATTCTTATACAGTAGTACCTTGAGATCCGAATTTAATTCGTTTTGTAACTGAGCTTGTAAGTCAGTCAACTCGTATATCAAACTGCCGATACTGGACCTGTGCACCAATGCACCAACTAGCAGCAGCTTCCTGAATCGTGACTCATATCTCAGAATTTCGCTTGAATCTCAAACAAAAATACGGACTGAGTCGCAGTTCGTATCATAAAAAAAATCAAATATTGGTCTGTTCATATCTCAAGGTACCACTGTATTGATCTTTCTAATGGAGTCAGACAGTTCTTCCAGATCTAATTCTTTTTAATTTGTGAGTCTCTCTCTTCTTCTCTGTATAGTATCTCTAGTTGCCTGTCTTCAATGTCACTGATTCCCTCCTCTATCTGGCATGTTCTATTAGCTTAACTTGCTACCTCATTTTTCAGTTCATGTATTGAGTTCTTCATCTCTGTTTGATTATTTTTTATAGTTTCAATCTCCTTGAAGTACTTCTTTTATTTATTCATTTGTTTTTTGAGGTAATTAAATTGCGTGTTGGTATTTTCTTGCATTTCTGAGTATTTTTAGAACTTCAATTTTGAAGTTCTCTGTCATTTAACTCCAAGATTTCCATGTAATTGAGATTTTTGAGGGTGAGATTTTTCACTACTTATGTGAACTACATCTTTGTCTAGTATATCCATGATGTTTGATTTCTTTTTTCATGATGGCATTTGAGGGTAGTATTGTTAAGAACTCCAACAAGAAAAATTTTTTTTTCTAGTAGGTGTTGCTATACTACATGTTTTGGCTGTGTGAAGTCTTAGGCAGAACTCCACTGAGACATTGCTGTCATAGTGAGGTAGACAGGGACACATTCACACTGGTGGGTGGGACATGTTGTGAGGGCTTTGCAGTTTCAGCTTTATAGCTTTTCAGCTTTATGGCTTCAAAAGTGGTGGTTTCAAGTCTCAGGAAGTTCTTCCCCATGTCTCAGAAGACCAGAAAATCAGATGCAGAGCACTTCTGCCTCTCAGGAGAGAGAGTGGCCCCAGAGAGTCAGCTGTGAGGGGGTCACAACCACCACATTTTTTACTGTGTGGGGAGGAAGGTGGGATCTTTTAGGCTGGGGGGCATGCTTTGATCTTCCATGACACCGTGCAGAGTGTGGCTAACTGGTAGAGTGCTGGCTGCAGGCTGAGTGTACTTGAGCACTGTGGGCTGAGAGGACATAGCAACACATGGGCCAAATACCCAGGGTTTAGTGTGCACCAATGAAATGCATGCCATGCTGTACTGTGGTCCAGTGAGTGCTGATTGAATGATTGTAAAGCATTTGCCCATCACCAGCTAATTGCAAACCAAGCGACATGGGAAGTCTTTGGTAACCCAGGATGTAACCATGCACCTGGTTGCACCATTTAGTTCAACTCCTTCTCCTCTGCCCCTCAGCCTCTCCACCTCTCCTGACTTAGAATAAAACTCAAGCCTCCCTCCCTAAGTCCAACAAGAAGAAAGAAAAATTCAGTCCTCTGCCTTCTCTCCAGATTCCACCATAAAATCATTTTATCTTCTGTCCCCCTTTTCAATCCATCCCACCTTCTGTCCATTTGTTGCACAGATCTTTTAGTCACAGCTGCAAGCTCAGCTGGAGTTCCTTCACTGCATTATAGTTGTTCAATTTATTGAAATTTCAAGGAGAGAGATGAGAAATATCTCTCAGGCTGCCATTTTTATGACATTACCCAGAAACCACCACCACCAAAAAAAAAAAAAAAATCAAACAATCCAATTAAAAAAACAGGCAAAAGACCTAAATGGATGTTTTTCTAAAAAGGACATGCACATGCCAAGAGACATATGAAAAAACACTCAATGTCAGTAGTCAGAGAAATGCAAATTAAAACCACAATGAGATATCACCTGATACCTGTCAGAATGGCTATCATCACTAAATCAGCATTCAATAAGTGTTGGTGAGGGTATGGGGAAAAGAACCCCCATGCGCTGTTGGTTGGAATGCAGATTGGTACAGCCACTATTGAAAGCAGTAAGAAGTTAACTAAAAATTAAAAATAGAACTGCCTCTGGACCCATCAATCTCACTGACATTGTATTCTAAGAAGTTTAAAACATAATTCCAAAGAATGATGCACTTCAATGTTCACTACAGTATTATTCACAATAGCCAAAATCTCAAAACAACTTAAGTGTCCATCAGTAGATGACTGGATAAAAAAGCTGTGGTTCATATATATAATAAAGTACTACATAGCCATGAAAGAAGGAAATCTCACCTTTTGTGACAGCATAGATGAACCTGAAGATCATTATGCTAAGTTAAATAAGCCAGTCAGAGAAAGACAAGTACCATATGATTTCACTCATATGAGGATGGAATCTAATGAACAAAATGAATTAAGAAGTAGAGAGATTCATACATAGAGAATAAGCTGACAGCTATGGGGGTGCGATGGGGGTAAGCTGGGCAAGAAAGGTGGAGGGATAGAGTGAAAAAGGACAAAAAAACCTATGGACACAGACAACAGTGTGGTGATTGCCAGGAGGGGAGAGGTGGAGGAGGTTTTGGGGGCTTAAATGGTGATGGATGAAGACTTAACTTGGCAGGGGTGGGTAGTCAATACACAATACAATATACAGAGAAGTGTTATAGAATTGAGTACCTGAAACCTGTATAATTAGTTAACTATTGTCACCTTAATAAACTCAACTAAAAAATTTAGTTAAAAAATGATATATATATTTGCAATAGTATGTTACTTGGCCATAAAATATATATATATTACCATTTGCCACAGCATTAATGGACATAGAGTGTATTATGCTAAGTGAAATAAGTCAGAGAAAGACAAGTAGATTTCACTTATATGTGAAATCTAATGAATGATATATATAAATGAACAAACAGAACAAAAACAGACTAAGAGATACAAAGACCAAACTGATGCTTGCCAGAGGGAAGGAATGATTAAAAAATATGAAGGGATTGAGAAGTACAGATTGGTAGTTATAAAACAGTCATGGGGCTGTAAAGTTCAGCATAGGGAATAGTCAATAATACTGTATTATTGATAACTATGTATGGTGCCATGTGGGTACTAGAAATATCAGAGAGGAAACATTATAAAGCATATAATTGGCTAAATACTATGCTATAGACCTGAAACCAATGCAAAATATTGAATGTAAGCTCTAATTAAAAATAATTTTAAAAATTAAAAAAATCTCTTACAAGTCTGGTTTTATTTTTCTCAAGACAAAAAAGAGAGATTATCTCATGCTTATTAGAATAGCCATTATTAAAAGACAAAAATGAAGACCAGAAAGAGGAAGAAGAAAGAAAGAAAGAAAGAAAGAAAGAAAGAAAGAAAGAAAGAAAGAAAGAAAGAAAGAATAAAAAGGAAAGAAGGAGGCCCTGGCCAGTTGGCTCAGTGGTAGAGCGTCAGCCTGGCGTGCAGAAGTCCCAGGTTCGATTCCCGGCCAGGGCACAAAGGAGAAGTGCCCATCTGCTTCTCCACCCCTCATCCTCTCCTTCCTCTCTGTCTCTCTCTTCCCCTCCCGCAGCCGAGGCTCCACTGGAGCAAAGATGACCCGGGCGCTGGGGATGGCTCCTCGGCTTCTGCCCCAGGCGCTAGAGTGGCTCTGGTCGCAACAGAGCGACTCCCCGGAGGGGCAGAGCATCGCCCCCTGGTGGGCAGAGCGTCGCCCCCTGGTGGGCGTGTGGGTGGATCCCGGTCAGGCGCATGCGGGAGTCTGTCTGACTGTCTCTCCCCATTTCCAGCTTCAGAAAAATACAGAACAAAACAAAACAAAACAAAAAAAATGATGATTGATGCTTCTCATCTCTCTCCATTTCTGTCTGTCTATATATATCCCTCTATCTGACTCTCTCTCTGTCCCTGTAAAAAAAATAAGAAAAAGGAAAGAAGGAAAGAAAGAAAAATGGAAGGAAGGGGAAGGGAAGGGAGGGGGAAAGGGAGGAAGGGAAGAAAGAGAAAATAAAAGTACTGGGGAGGATCAGGATGTGAAGAAACAGGAACCCTTGCACACTGTTAGTGGAAATGTACAATTGAGTAACTACTATGGAAAACAGCAGTTAAAAATAGAGCAACCAGCCTCACCTGTGGTGGAGCTCATTGATAAAGCATTGACCTAGAAGATTGAGGTCACCAGTTCAAAACTCTGGGCTTGCCCAGTCAAGGCACATATAAAAAGCAACTACTATGAGTTGATATGTCTTGTTTCTTTGTTGTGGACTGTAAATGGCAAAAAGCCTTTGTAGATTTGATGTTAAGCAAAAGGCTAAGTTCTCCCCCCTCCAACTCCATATTTGGGTATTATGCTGAATATTTGCACCCACTTCACTTGCTTGCTTAAGTTGCTGGAAGCAATTTACATGCCCTTCCTCTTACTCTTTGTTTGTTCAGATGTTGGTTGATTTCACCTATGCATGGTAGGGGGATTCCTGTTTAAGCCTTGGGAGAGTTCCTGTTTTAGCTTTCGATGTGTAACTTTGTATCAAGGACTTCCTTGATTTGCATATGGCTATGTAATAAAGCAAACTGGGGCTATGGGGCACTCGAATATTTCCATCAGCATTGAAGAGTCCTCCTGATCCCATCCTTTTTCTTAATTCCATACCATTCTCACTCAAAACCCAGAATTAGGAGCTGCGCTGGTCCACGACATTTCTTCACCATTTCTCTCTCTCCCTCTCTTTCATTCTGTCCCTCTCTCTCTCTCCTCTAAAAATTAGTAAATAAAATTTAAAAAATAAAAAATAGAGCTACCATATTATCCAGCAATTTCACTTCTGAGTATACATCTCAAAGAACCAAAGGTGGAGTTTCAAAGAGAGACTTGCAGACCCATGTGTATAACAGCATTATTCGCAACAGCTAAAAGGGGAAAGCAACCCAAATGTCCAATGACTTATAAAGAGATTAACAAAATGTGGTATATTCATAGGGTAAAATATTATTCAGCCTAAAAATAAAAAAATCTTGTCACATACAATATGGATGAACCTTGAGGACATAATGCTAAGTGAAAGAAATAAGTCACATATACACATACACACAAACTGTATGATTCCCCTTATGAGATATCTAAAGTAGTCACACTAATAGAAACAAAAAGCAGTTTGATAGTTGTGAGAGGTAGGGGTGAGAAGAGTTGTTTAATGGGTAAAAGAGTTTCAGTTTTATAAGATGAAATAATTCTGAAGATTTTTTCACAATAATGTGAATATATTAAATACTATGAAACTGTACACTTAAACATGGTTACAATGGTGGTCTTGGCCAGTTAGCTCAGCGGTAGAGTGTCAGCCTGGCATGTGAAAGCCCCAGATTTGATTCCTGGTCAGGGCACACAGGAGAAGTGCCCATCTGCTTCTCCAACCTTCCCCCTCTCCTTCCTTCTATCTCTCTCTTCCCCTTTCCACAGCCAAGGCTCCTTTGGAGCAAGGTTGGCCCAGGCACTGAAGATGGCTTCATGGCCTCTGCCTCAGGCACTAGAATGGCTCCAGCCAAGACAGAGCAATGCCCCAGATGGGCAGAGCATCGCCCCTGGGTGGGCATGCCCGGTGGATCCCGGTCGGGCACATGCAGGAGTCTGTCTGACTGCCTCCCCTCTTCTAACTTCAGAAAAATACACACACAAAAAACCAAACAAACCAAAAATAAACAAATAAACACATAGTTACAATGGTAAATGTTATGTTATGTGTTTTTGCAACAATAAAGAAAAAATGCACTCATTTCATGTCTATTACATGCTAGGTTCTGATGTTCTGGGTACTCATGCAAACCTGCAGATATGGTCCATTCAATAATATATCTTACTGAAAGAATGCTAAATGAATAGGTCAAGCTAGCTTTTACACTGAATTAACCATAATCTCCATGTACACAGGCCTCAGGCAAGTGAAGGTGTTTGTATGGTTAATGCAATACATAAAAATAGAAAGATTATTGCAATATCCCCCTGGTTAGAAACTCTGCCAAGTAGTGTGATAAGAAGTACTGTGTGAATGGAGGAAGTTCAGTTTCTCTTTCTCTGAGAAGCAAGAACTGGTGCTTTCTTCCTATGGTATTAGGGAGTCTAATCTGGGAGTAAGAATAGGGGCTGAAAGGTAGATGGTTTGAGAGCCACTGTCCAAAACACATCCACATCAAGAAGGAGACCAGACTGAGAGGAGTGGATGGAGCCCAAGGAAGATAGTAGACAACAAGGACAGATAGTGTCTCTTGACCTCCCATTCTAGGCCAAATGACCATATTTTATACTCTCCTAAAATCACAAATTTGTGTTCAGTGACAATTATAATATGCTAAATGGAAATACTCTACCTGAACTTAGTATTCAAATTACAGTCTTGCCAGAAGAGAGAAGAGAAAGATCACCTTGTCAATCATATTAGAGAGGACTTAAGGCAACTTAAATGCAAAGAAGTTATCCAGGGTCAGCCAGCAAGGTTGGTAATTCTAGAATCCATGTACTTTGCCTCACCCACAGACTGCTACTTAAGCCATGGGAACTCAGTGCATCTAACCATTGGAATGTCATTTAGATTTCCACTTGGGAGACTGAAATCTAGGGAGGGACTAAAGTAAGAAGTAGAAATTATTGACTTTCTATTTTATTGGGGTTTCTTTTAGCCATTGAACAACTACCCTGTGGGGAAAGAAGTAGAGGAAACCAACCAAAACAGTGTCACAAATTTGTGCAGATGAGAAGTGAGGATAGGCTCTGTTTAGGAGAATTTTTAAATTTAGTTTCATAATCTTCTCATGTTTTATAAAACTTAGGACAGTGATGAAGTTTCATGCATTGGGTTATTTTTATGATGTTATAAGTTTTCTAAATACAATGTAGAAAATTATACTTTAGAAGCTAGAGGGGGACTAATCTTTCAAACAGCATCATATATATGACTGTCCCATATAACTTCAATGAGCCTTAGAATCTATTTTCTTTCCTAAGAGGCCATCAGGAAAAAAACATACCAAGAGTAAAGAATTAAAAATAAAAATAATAATTTGTCTGAGTCTAAATTCTAGCTTTACTAGTTCTAGGCTCTGTAATCCTAAAAACATTACTTAATCAATGCCTTTATTTTCTCATCTATAAAATGGGTATGATGTAGTAGTTAGTTAGACATAATCAGAGCAAAGCCTATAGGCCAGACACAGAAGGCCACTAGGGCAGAAAGCCCCAGGTGCCTAGCAACAAGTAAAATTGGGAAAACAAGGACCTCGCTCCTCAGGCAAACCTTTCTTCCACTACCATATTGCTGATTATGCGGTTTGGACCCCCTGATTTTATAATGCTGGTCATGTGATTCTGGCCTTTCCCCTGACCTTTCCTTTCATGACATGTGGTTTTAGACCCCCTTAGAGGAGGAACAAGGGGCAGAAAAATAACCACATACCACCCCCATACAAGCCCTTGAACAGCCACTCCCTTAAGCACTGAGGCCTAGAGATCACATCTAAGCCTCAGTTGTATTCAGCTCCCAGTCCAGAAGAGGATCAAAAGCAGATGAAGGCGAGTCATGACTGACCTTAGGACCAGCTGCACTGAATAATGACCCTGCCCTGGTGCTGGCCAATCAGTGGGATTACAACCCTAAAAGGACACACCAGGAGAGTTAATGAGTATTCTGTTGAGATCTCCCCCTGGGATGTCCCCTAAAATCTCCACCTTTAAAATCCCTTTGGAATAAGGTCCCAGCAAGCTCTCCCTTCCCAGAGCACACCTGTGCCTTTCCTCTCCTCCTGCTCCCCATCTTCCCCCCAGGCACGATTTGCTTGCCTCTCTCCTTCTAAGCTCTAAGGCAGTGGTCCCCAATCCCCGGGCTGTGGACTGGTACCGGTCCGCAGAGAAAGAATTAATAACTTACATTATTTCCATTTTATTTATATTTAAGTCTGAATGATGTTTTATTTTTAAAGAATGACCAGATTCCCTCTGTTACATCTGTCTAAGTCTCACTCTTGATGCTTGTCTCGGTCGTGTGATACATTTATCCGTCCCACCCTAAAGGCCGGTCCGTGAAAATATTTTCTGACATTAAACTGGTCCATGGCCCAAAAAAGGTTGGGGAACACTGCTCTAAGGGACCCCAAGAAATGCAAGGGGCAGTGGTCATTCATCCCAGGTTTAACCCCTTGAACTTGTCTCCAAGGTCCCCTTCTCTCTGACTTTCTTCCTGCATAGCCAATAAATACTTGTCACTTGCACTTTGTCTCTTGACTGAATTCTTTCATGAAGACAAGAACTGAAATCTCATTGTCTCACCAGTAACAATAATACCATTGATCTCAAGGGACTGCTGTGAGAAATAAATGAATCCATACATGTAAACACCTGGTCCAGTGCCTGGTCTATAAGAAGTGCTATAGAAATATTAACCATTATTTTATCATATTTATCAGGCTGGTCAAGACTGATTTGGTCTGAATCTTAATACTTAACAACAGTATGACCTAATCTCCTTACTCATCCAGAAAATGTCAAAAACCATTGTGTCTCTGTCAGAGTTTGGTGACAATTAAATGGGATGATCCACATAGACACCAGTTTGCATACTGCCTGACACATAACTGCTCCTTTTGAGTTTTCATTCATTCAGTTAACAGATTTTTGCAGACATTTTACTTAAGATATAAGGCAAAAGAACCTAAGATGCAGTCTCTTATTCCCTTTTACTGAATTAAAACATACATATGTATGACAAGGGGGAAGTGCCCAAGAGTGGACAGCACAGACAGGGCACAGGCAGCATGCCAAGGAAGTGAACTCAGGACAAGGCTGCATGAAAGGACGACAGCTAATTGGGACTTTAAAGAATGGGCAGGACTTTGAGATATCAAAATGGGGGAGAGGGGCTGGGGTGTAGCCTCATTTACTGGTGAGGAAAGTGAGTCACAGAGAGTGGCAATGACTTGCTCCAGGTGGTGGGGTCCAGACCTGAATCCAGGCAGTTTGTCTCAGAGCCCACATGCTCTTCCTATTTCAGACTCCTCCAAGAGTTTTCTCTTTTACCTCTTTTGGAATAAAATTTAGGAAATCTATTTTTTTCTGAATATTAGATAATTCAGATAAAACTAGAGGAGACTTCTTGGCCCAGTTAACACCCTCTCTCCCGTGGTTGTTAAGTCCTCTAGCTGGTCTTTCTTTGCCTGACTGAAATGTGGGTCTCCATCACACCCCAACCCTGGGAAGGCCACGGGCTTGAATAAAAGATCACACTGCTTTGGGGGACAAGTGACCTGCTGACCCACCTTCATCCTGGCAGTCACTTCCTTCCAGATAGTTATGGAGCAGCTGTCTGGAGAGGGAAGGGACTGTCAGGAGAACAGCAAGCTTGACAAGATATCACCAACTTTGACTGACATTTGGAGAATTCTTTCTTCTTGACATTTCCCTCCCAGAGTGGGAAATGGTAACATTTGACCAAGACCCAGTTTTATTAATGCTCCCATCTATCTCAGGCACTAAAACCTTTAAGGAAGATCAATCTGAAGCTCTGATATTGGCTGACACTCAGATCCAGTGGGAAAGGAGTCTAATTATCATTGCTTTCAGCCCTGCTACATATCATACTGAATTATGTTTGTCTTTTTCATGTATATCTGCCAGTGCCAATGCTAGAGACACTTTTCAGAAACTAACTCACTATGAAACAAGTTAACTACCCCAGGTAATACCCTGTCCTGTTCTGACCAGTAAAAGTCATATTAATCTGTTTTCCATTGATTCCAGTTTTTTTTCAAGTAGTTTCCTTCTGTTAGTCTTTCAAATTGTGTTCTAGAAGATTTCAAAAGATACCAAATCCAATTAGATTTGGCAAAAGTTAACACTGCATTAGAAATAGTTAAATAGATTTCAGAGCTAAAACTTATAGAGTAAATAGAAAACCAAACCTGAGAAAGCTAAAAGAGTGGGAGCACCCCTCTAGGGCAGGGTGGGGAGCTAGAACATGTCTCCTTTCCCTCCCCAACATCTGATAATAAGAGTGTCTCCCATTGGTGGGATGTTTACAAGATGCCAGGCTCTGTGGCCACATACTCTATATACCCAGTTAATCCACACAACAATCCTGGAAGATATCTATTATTTCTTAGGCTTTTCAGTTGAAGAAACTGAAGCTGAGAGTAGTTAAGAAATATGTCCAAAGTCACAAAACTACAAAGTGGCAGGACTAACTTTTGAAAACAGCTCTGACACCAAATCTTCTCTCCCCTCTTTCATATATGCTGATGCTATGACTGGCCCACTGGAGATTACTCAAGAAGCTGGAAAAGGCAGCAACAGAGGGACTGATACAACAAAGCAGCCATCTTCTAGGCATCAACTATATATTGTAACATTAATAAGATAACAGCCAGGAAACATAAACCTAAAGTTATTACTCAGCTCTTACAGAAAAGAAAACAGGCTCTATCGTAAGACAGACTGGGGGTCACAAATTAGGTGGCATTTTCTCCTCTACAGCAGAGCGCTCTCTCTGTAAAAAGTAGCTAACATCACCTAGTTCAGAAGGTTCTTAGGAGACTGTAAATTATTTAAACATACACTAAATCATCTAAAACACAATAAATGCTCAAAAATGCTAACTCCCCCAACCCCTTCTCATAGGCATATATCTCCCCTGTCCTATATCCCAGTTTTATGAGATGAGCTCACAACCCAACAGAATAAACTGATCCAACCAAATGTGTAACCTTCTCATGTTCACATTTCTCTTGCCCCACAATTTTATAACTCACTGAAGAAACAATTGTTCTGAATAAAATCTACCCTTAGCCAATCTATTCCCTTTATTTCACTCCCTCTTCTATACAACCACATGTGCAGGAGACAAAATGTACTTGATAATATACCTTCAGATAAGATTTTCTTCCTTCCATCTTCCCCATGGGCACAGATCCCAGGAAGAGTCTTCATACCTCATAAATATCAGTGACTTTATTAAGAGTATCATTCTGGCCAGTCTTTCTCTGTCCCAAAAGGTCTGGCTGTTGTTTTTTTCCCCAAAAAATATTCTAAAGCAGATTGACAGTGGGAAAACAAACCTCCACAGGCAGGCTATAAGTCAAATCACTGTCTAAGGCATTATGTATATGATCTGCCACACTCGATTCAGATGCAGCTTTAAGAAATAATACAGGTGACAAAGAAATGGTAACTATATGACATGGTGCAGGTGCTAGCTAACTGTGGTGGCAATCATTTTGCAAAATACTGTATCAGTAGATTGTACTGGTATGTCACTTTTATCCCAGAGAGCTGGAAAAACCTAACACACAGAACTTAACAGATACAATCAAATTATTTGAATTACTTTAAAACAACAAAATTGGTTTTCTAATTTGTATGAGATTTTGATTTACTTAATTTTTTTCTTTGGTATTTTTATATTATTTTGAAATCTCCAAGTACTTTTTTTACTACTCACCCAACCCTCTCACACTCTCGGGCTTCTAGCACATCCTCCCATCCTTCTAACAATACAATTTAATGGTATTCTGCTGAGGTCTGGAGAGGATTTCAGTCCCTGGATGAAAGCTGCCACATAATGCATTTTGGCTCCTAACTTCGGGTCTTGCACATAATGAATGCTCATTAAATATTTAAAGTCAGTAGAAACACATCTTATTTGTCTCTCAAATATCAAAGACAGCCTAAAATATTACTAGGCATCTATGCAAGATTTTATATATCCTTGGTTATTTTATTTAGTTGGTGAATTGTTAAATTCTCTAAGTCAGGTATGCACCTTACATAGGAGACACTGAAAAACTCCCTGCATATGCAATTAAGTGAGAATTAAAAGAAACCTCCATGTAACAAACTATTGTTAGGGCTGAACAATTTGCCATTCTATGGGAAATAGGTAATTGATGTTAATTCTTACAGTAGAAAGATCAAAAAAGTGTTCAATTTAAGTGTGGCAGTAAAATTTTCCCCACTTTTTTAAAGTTTTCATTTTATACTAAGTTCTACCTAGTTGCAAAAAGCTCTAATTTTGTGACTATTGCACTATATAAGACAAAGAAGCCTGACTGGGCAGTGGTGCAGTGGATAGAGCATTGGACTGTGATGCAAAAGACCCAGGTTTGAGACCCCGAGGTCACCAGCTTGAGTGAGGGTTCATCTGGTTTGAGCAAAAGCTCACCAACTTGAGCCCAAGGTCACTGGCTCGAGCAAGGGGTTATTCAGTCTGAAGGCCTGCAGTCAAGGCACGTATGAGAAAGCAATCAATGAAGAATTAAGGTGTTGCAACGCATAATGAAAAACTAATAATTGATGCTTCTCATCTCTTTGTTCCTGTCTGTCTGTCCCTGTCTATCCCTCTCTCTGTCTCTGTAAAAAAAAAGAAAAAGAAAAAAAAAGACAAAGTAATGTAGGACTTCATCAGCAGTGTAAAAAATAAACTAGGTTTAAAGTGGAAATGACCTCTATTTTATTTAATTTTATTTATTTATTTTTTCTGAAGCTGGAAACCAGGAGCCAGTCAGACAAACTCCCACATGCACCCGACCGGGATCCACCCGGCACGCCCACCAGAGGGTGATGCTCTACCCATCCGGGGTATTGCTCTGTCGTGACCAGAGCCACTCTAGTGCCTGGGGCAGAGGCCAAGAAGCCATCCCCAGTGCCCGGGCCATCCCCTGCTCCAATGGAGCCTTGGCTGTGGGAGAGGAAGAGAGAGACAGAGAGGAAGGAGAGGGGGAGAGGTGGAGAAGCAGATGGGCACCTCTTCTGTGTGCCCTGGCTGGGAATCGAACCTGGGACTTCTGCACACCAGGCCGACGCTCTACCACTGAGCCAACCGACCAGGGCCATGACCTCTATTTTAGATTAGTGGTTCCCAACAGGGGGCAAGTTTACCTGCAGAAGACATGCGGTGATATCTGGAGACATTTTAGATTATCACAACTTGGGGCCGGGGGCATTTTAAAAGTGGCATGTAGTAGGCAGAGGCCAAGGATGCTGCCAAACATCCTGCAGTGCACAAGATAGTCTTCCATAACACAGATTTCTGCACCCCCAAATGTTAACATGCTAAGGTTGCCTGACCTGTGGTGGTGCAGTGTGTTGACCTGAAATGCTGAGGTGGTCAGTTTGAACCCTGGGCTCACCCAGTCAAGGCACATATGAGAAGCAACTATGAGTTGATGCTCCTCACTCTTTCCCACACCCTTTCTCTTTCTCTCTCCTCTCTCTAAAATCAATATACTGTAAATATAAAAAAATATATATTTTTAAAATGCTAAGGTAGACAAACCCTGCTCTACAGAAAGCTGTCACTTACTACATGTATGACCTTGACAAATGAGTATCCTTAACTGTAACATGGGACATGGAAGTCCATCCTCTCTAGCTAGTCAGAGTTGTAAAGACTCAGTATCATACTGAAAACGTATTTGATAACTGTAAATACCTACACAAATATGTTACTAATATTAAAATATACTTAAGAAAGCATAAAAGTCAAGTTGCTGAGTCAGAGCCCCTGCCACCCAGTGCACCTAAAAGTGAGTACCCCTAAAGGCCATGCCAATGACAGAGCTGCAAACATAGCACTCAAGCAAGAAGGTCAGTTCTCCCTAAGATCCTAGGTCTGCCACAGAGCAGACCTTACCCTGAAGGCCACTCTAGAACAAATGCAGTCCCCCAGAAAGCACCTAGGAGAAATAGCAGGGAAGGGTGCCTGCTTCTCTCCACTGTTGTCCTTCATTAAACACCATGGAAGTGGCTAAACCAGCCTACCACGTGGCAGATGTCCAGCTAGAGCCAATCAATAAAGCCAGATCTCCCTCCATTCAATGAAAGTTCCTTAAACACAGAATCATTAAAATTAAAGCCTGACCAGGCAGTGGTGCAGTGGATAGAGCATCAGACTGAGATGTAGAGGACCCAGGTTGTAAACTCCAAGTTTGCGGGATTGAGCGCAGGCTCATCTGCCTTGAGCACAGGCTCACCAGCTTGAGCGCAGGGTTGCAGGCTTGAGTGTGGGGCCACAGACGTGACCCCATGGTCATTGGCTTGAGCCCAAAGGTCGCTGGATTGAAGCCCAAGATTGCTGGCTTGAGTTCAAGGTCACTGTCTTGAGCAAGGGGTCACTCACTCTGTTGCAGCACCCCCTCCACCCCAGGTCAAAGCACATAGGAGAAAGCAATCAATGAACAACAAAGGTGCCACAACAAAGATTTGATGCTTCTCATCTCTCCCTTCCCATCTGTCTGTCCGTGTCTCTCTCTGTCATACACACACACAAACACACACACACACAAATGATCAAAAATAACTTGTCAAAAGACATTGCTCATCTTCATTAGTTATTAGAGAAATGCAAATCAAAACTGCAATGAGATACCACCTCACACCTGTTAGATTAGCTATTATTAACAAGACCGGTAATAGCAAATGTTGGAGAGGCTGTGGAGAAAAAGGAACCCTCATACACTGTTGGTGGGAATGTAAAGTAGTACAACCATTATGGAAGAAGGTATTGTGGTTCCTCAAAAAACTGAAAATAGAACTACCTTATGACCCAGCAATCCCTCTAACTGGGTATATATCCCCAAAACTCAGAAACATTGACACATAAAGACACATACAGCCCCATGTTCATTGCAGCATTATTCACAGTGGCCAAGACATGGAAACAACCAAAAAGCCCTTCAATAGATAACTGGATAAAGAAGATGTGGCACATATACACTATGGAATACTACTCAGCCATAAGAAATGATGACATCGGATCATTTACAACAAAATGGTTGGATCTTGATAACATTATATGGAGTGAAATAAGTAAATCAGAAAAAACCAAGAACTGCATCATTCCATATGTAGGTGGGACATAAAAATTAGACTAAGGCCTGACCTGTGGTGGCACAGTGGATAAAGCGTCGACCTGGAATGCTGAGGTTGCCGGTTCAAAACCCTGGGCTTGCCTGGTCAAGGCACATATGAGAGTTGATGCTTCCTGCTCCTCCCTTCCCCTTCTCTCTCTCTCTCTCTCTCATTCTCTCTCCTCTCTAAAAATTAATAAAAGTTAAAAAAAATTAGACTAAGAGACATGGACAAGAGTGTGGTGGTTATGGGGGGGAGAGGGAGAAAGAGGAAAAGAGGGAGGAGGAGAGGCACAAAAAACACTAGATAAAAGGTGACAGAGGACAATCTGACTTTGGGGGATGGGTATGCAACATAATTGATTGACAAGATAACCCCGACATGTTTTCTTTGAACATATATACCCTGATTTATTGATGTCACCCCTTTAAAATTAATAAAAATTTAAAAAAAGACATTGTAACAAAACATGTTGACCCAGTCTCTGGCATGAGTGCCTCGACTTTAGAAATTAGTGACAAATCCAGGCCCAATAAAACTCCCACAGAAACAAGGGCAAAGTAACTCAGAAAAGGAGTTAGTAACAAGTATGAGGTCAGTATTTTTTTCAGCTAATGAGAACTCTAATCAAATGCAGCCCATAAATGTTTTTTCTTTCTCATGCAATCCTTGAAGAGAAATTGAAATTCATGTTCTAGAATTGTCTCCACAAATAAACTTATTTGATGAAAAATAAAAACTATGCTTAAGTACACCTGAAAGTTCAAAAGTTCAAAACATGTTTAAGTTATAGCAAATCCTTGAACTGAGGACATTTAGTGGCATGCCCCAAAGCCAATAAACTGAAAATACAGTTCTAAGATTTTTCTTTGAGGTTTGGATTTACTATTAGTTCAGTCAACTCACACTAATAATCTCCTATAATTTAATAATAAAGTAAAGCTCTACCATTAGACTCACAACACAGATTGTAAAATGAAGGCATGTTGATTCAAAACTGAAAGAGCTTAAAATGGGAATGAACAAAGAAAAGTAAAATCATAAGTATGTGTCACTTTAAATGAGTCATCTCCAGTGGAAAGTCTAGAGTTAAGGCAAGTTTGCCTAATATAGATGACCATAAATTTTAAGACATGAGGATAGGACAGCATTGTTTTCCAAATCACAGAAAACTAAGAAATGATAGCAATTGATTTTTACTTTTCTTTCAGAAAACTTTTTATTTAGAGATCTGAAAATAAAAAAATATACATTGATTCTTCCTACCTCCTGTGCCTGTTAGGATTTATACAGTAAATCCTAACATATTAAAATGTGCTTATTTTTACTTCTTTCTCCTTAAAAAATCCCTGAATTAGCAGCTGTAAGAAAGATCAACTGTTAACAGGTTCTTCTCAAGTACCAAAATACAAAACATTTTGTTGAGGGCTCCCAATAATATTGAATGGAAACTATAATTGAAAAATAAAAAATTACAAGATGAGAAAAGGACATCAGATCCCACAAAATACCTGCTTTTGTTTTGTTTTAATGGAATATTTAGATTTTTTCAGCTTTACTAAGGAAAATAGAGGACATGGAAGATATAATACAAGAAATTAATGAAAGTTCAATAATACCATTGTAAGAGATTTTATAAAGCAGAATGTGATTACCTGCTCTGTACACAGAATAAATTAAGTTTTATTAGAACAGGAAGTCAGAGAAATTACTATAGAAAGGAAAGACCTGAGAAAGCATCTGTAAAGGGGAAATTAAGACTCAGTTTTCCCTTTGTTACTGGTATTTCTCTCCTGTGCATCTCCTTTACTACTTATTACAGAACACTCACCAAATAAATAGAGGTTTCCCCCCACACTGAGCTATTCTGTGTGGCACCAGCTGGTGTTCTACAATTTATAATAATTTGATTCTAACACTAGCTACTCAGACAACATCATATCCTACAGATTAAGAGCTCACTCCACAAAACTGCAAATCTCCCACCTTCATTAAAATATACACTTTAGTTATGACTTGTGCTTTGATCAACTGGTTCCAGATGGAAAATTCCTATGTCCCCATCCTTTGGATTTGATTCATTTGCTAGAGCAGCTCACAGAACTTTGGCACTCTATGGCAGGAATGGTCACAGAGACCAGTATGTTTATTTTCTATGTATTATCCATGATCTTACAGCATCAGAGAGAGAGAAAACAGAATCATGTTTTCAAAGATGAATGTCTGTTTTTCTGCCAATACCATGCTATTTTGCTGTTTATCATGGCTCTATTGCAGTGGTAGTCAAACTTTTTGAAGTCGGGGTGTATTTAAAATCCCACAAATAATTGTAGGTGCACTATATACAAATTTCTGAGAAATATGTTATAATAATTAAGTCAAATATTAAAGAAAAATATAAAGCCAAGCATGCTTTTATGGTAATTAAATAAAATAAATACAACAAAATTAAATTTATTCTAATATTAAAAAACATTTTATGTTACATTTTTGAGTTATGCTTTTTAGAATTTGTAAAAAAGAGAGGTTAAAAATTTAAAAAGACAAAAATGTTATCTTTATATATATATAGATACATTTTAGTAAGATTTAGTAAATTCGGCAGGTCCCAGCATAAATGTGTTAAATTTTTTATTCTTGTGTTTATGAGAAACATGAGCCTGATGTGTTCTAGCAATTTCTTAAATGTTTGGGCATATATTTGAAAGGCAAACTCTCATTTCCTCATCTATACATTGAAGAATTCCTCTCTTTTTACTCTTAATTGTGTTGAGTGCAGAAAACCCCCAGCATACATATCATCTTAACTTCACACCAAACAAAAGATAGAAGAAACTTGCCTCCGGTCTTTGCAGGGAACATCAGGGTAGTGTAAACAATCCAGCACCACAGTTTAACAACCTTTTGCAACATAATTAGGAAAGTGAGGCGGAGGGTTGAGCAAACTGCCAGCTTACAGCCAATTCCCCACACCTCTGTCCCCCAAAAATCTAAACTCCAAAATCTCTGTTGGTTTTTTGGTCCCCAGCAGACACATATTTCTCTGGAATACCATAGGGCACACCTGGAAATCTTCTAGGGCACACCAGTGTGCCCTGGTGCACACTTTGAGAACCACTGCTCTATAGTATAATTTGAAGTCAGGTGGTATGATACCTGTGGCTTCATTCTTTTTCCTCCAGATTGCTTTGGCTATTCAGGTTTTTTTATGGTTCCATACAAACCTGGTAATTTTTTGTTCTATTTCTTTAAAAAATGGCATTGGGATTTTGATGGGGATTACATTAAATTTGTATATTGCTTTGAGTAAAATGGCCATTTTAACTATGTGGATTCTTCCAATCCATGAATATGGAATATTTTTCTATTTCATTGTGTCTTTTTCAATTTCTTTCTTTAATATTTTATAGTTTTAAGTATATAGGTTCTTCACATCCTTTGTTAAGTTTATTCCCAGGCCACTTTATTTATTATTTTTCTGTTGTTGCAATTGTAAAAAGTATCTACCCCCAAAATTCAAAAACATTGGTAGGTAAAGACACATATACCCCCATGTTCATCACAGCATTATTCACAGTGGCCAAGACACGGAAACAACCAAAGTGACCTTTGATAGAGGACTGGATAAAGAAGATGTGGTGCATACATACAATGGAATACTACTCAGCCATAAGAAATGATTGACAGAGTGACATTTACAACAATGTGGATGGACCTTGAGAACAGTATACTAAATGAAATAAGTAAATTATAAAAAGCTAAGAACTGTATGATTTCACATATTAGGTGGGATATAAAACTCAGACTTATGGACTTAGATAAAAGTGAAGTGGTTACCAGGGGAAGGAAATGTGGGGAAGGAGGAAAGGGACTTGAGTGAATGAGAGGGGTGAAGGGGCAAAGGGAAGGATGTAAAGAGGGACAAATATAAGGTGATGAAAAATGATTTGACTTTGGGTGATGGGTATATAACATAATCAACAGTTCAAATGAGATAGAAATGTTCACCCAAAAGCTATGTACTCTTATTAATCAGTGTCACCCTGTTAAAGTTAATTTTCTAAATAAAATTTTAAAAAATGAATGGGATTGTGCTGGGCAGAATATTTTGTCAATTAAAATGCAAAGATGAAAAATTCCAGAGGATAGAGGGTATAACCATTGGACAAACTAGAGGGTGAAAGTGAGCCACTGGAGGGAAGAGTGACAATGAGCATGTTGTAAAAAATCTGGAAGGTACATTCTAATTTGAACTAGGAAGGAAGGAAGGAAGGAAGGAAGGAAGGAAGGAAGGAAGGAAGGAAGGAAGGAAGGAAGGAAGGAAGGAAGGAGGAAGGAAGGAAGGGAAAGGGAGGGAGGGAAGGAGAAAGGTGGGGAGGGAAGGAGAAAGGGGGAAAGGGAGGGAGGGAAGGAGAAACTACTCCTTGATGCCCCAGTCCTGACAGGCTAATGCCAAAATCAAAATGATGTTTTTTAAAATTTTTTTTTATTTTTTAATTTAGTGAGAAGAGGGGAGGCAGAGAGACAGACTCCTGCATTCCCCTTGACTGGGATCCACCTAGGAAGCCCACTAGGGTGCAATGCTCTGTCCATTTGGGGCTGTTGTTCTGTTGCTCAGCAACTGAGCCATTTTTTAGCACCTGAGGCAGAGGCCATGAAGCCATCCTCAGCATTCAAGGTCAATTCACTCCAATCGAGCCATGGCTGTGGGAAGGGAAGAAAGAGAGATAAAAGGGGAAAGGTGGAGAACCAGATGGGTGCTTCTCCTGTGTGCTCTGACTGGGAATCGAACCAGAGACATTCACAAGCTGGACCAACACTCTACCACTGAGCCAAATAACTAGGGCTCAAAGTGATGTTTTTAACAAGACTTACTTGATAATAAAAATGTTAAAATAAAACATAAAAAATAGTACATCATAAAAGACAATGGCAGGAGTTTGATGGACCAAGGCAATACTGAAACAACTTATGGACCCTTTCAAAGTTCATTTTCTTTTGCTATACCAGAGCTATGTACAAGGTTCACTAAGAATGACATGATACCAATTTTGACTCACCTACTAAAACAGAGTTTACATAAACCTACTAAAAGATAGCTCACTAAAAAATTAGCTAAGTATTTTTTTTCTGTTACCAACCAATACTGTTAAAAATGAATCCTTCTTTGGTGAATTCTACCACTCCACAGTTAAAATGTTGCTCAATGATAACCAAGGACCATGGACTATCACCAAAATGTGATAAGATTATGTAACATTATTATAGCTAAAAGGCAAGAATACTGCTCAAATTATGAAATTCAACACTTCTACTGCTGAGCACAACTGGAACATTCTATTAAATTCCAGGGACAATATTCTCGAAGAACATTGCAAACTGTCCAGAGAGAACCAATCAAATTGGTAAAGAATCTAGGTATAAAGCAAATCAAAGAACAATTGGATGATGTATGAAATGTCAGACAACTACAGATAATCATTTGAGAATAGTTTAGATGCCCTCAGGTCATAATGAGCTTTCCATCTCTAGAAGTACTCAATCAGAAGTCAAATTCCAGTTTGTCACAGAGGTTATTAAAAGTAATTCTCAAATTTGGTGAGAAGTCTAAAATTTCCTAAGACTCATATCCACATCCTAGGATTCCCATTTCTCCTAAGAATCATCTGTTTACAAGGAACTGAAAACAACTCAAACTGGCCTAAACTTATGGGAAGTTTTACTAAAAGGACCTAAGGGTGTTTCATAGAACGCAAAGGCAAGAAGAGTGGTTGGGCCACAGAAAAGACTAGAAGCAGAAGCAGAAGGTGATCAGTGACCAATCTTTCTCTTTATCAGTTTCTCTCCCCCTCTCATTGTTTCCAACCCCAACTTTCCATCTCTCATCCCCCCACTTTACCCTCCTTCCTCTCTCTGACCTCTTCCTCTCTCCCTTCTATTCCCAGTTCTTATAAATTACTAACTTCTTCAGCTAAAACATAGATCCCTTACATCAAACCCACTAGAAAAATCAATAAATACTGGCAAGTAACTAGAATCTCAGTCATAAATTATTGGTCATCATATACATACAATAATAGCTCTCAGAGTGAAGTTATTAGGCTTCTGTTTGATCTTCTCAGGATACAAAAGAAAGGGTGCCAGCAGCTATACATGGCGACACCCTTTCAGCCACCTGGTATAATCAGGCTAAGGAAAATTTTAATTCTCTTGTCTGAACCCTCAAAAATGTAATTGTATTTTTTCATTACATAACACATTTATTCAGCCCATAATCCATAGATACTCTTTTTCCTTCTTTCTATTTATACCCAAATCTTTTCACCTAAGGGACATCAGGTTCACCACTGTGCTGAGCTACACACTGGCAGCAATACTAGTGCAGCAAGTGACTCCCTCTCAGTCCATTCCTGCTCACATATGGTGAGATTACACATGTGTATTATTAGGAGGCTACCTTTCTCACCCAGCAACATGGCTAACTCACTTGTTAATCCTATTTTGTCATGTGTTGAGGCACACCCTGTGCAATCAGATCCTTAGGAAAAGTGACTAGGGGTTAAAAACAAAGTTACAGTTTCTTGCTTAGGTATCATTCCTATTTATTGTCCTTTGGTCCCTTCACTGCTACTGTGATCATGCATTAGTAGAATAAAAAAAATTGAGGTGACATGATGAAAAACAGTATGCCAATATCTTCCCCACACCCTCTCTTCCACAAATCCACCAGAGAATCATATCTTCCTGGTATGAACACACCTATCCCCACTCATGTTTCTGCTGTGTGTGAGCATATATTCTTGAAGGTGTGCAAGCCAGCCCTTCATGCTTTTATCTCCCCCATTATATACAACCAATGTTTTCCTTGCCTAATCCAATTCTCCATCACACTAGGACTGAGAGCATCTCTCTGCTCATTGTCTGACATTATAAGCCTGTCAGGGTGAATCTTGGTCTGAATAAATGGTGCTCAGCCATCCACATTGGTGCTAAGTGTAGCATCTACCAGGTCAAGAACAAACGTTGGAGACTTTCAGGAGTATAGATGTAACTTTATTGGCCAGTTTTACATGTGCAGGGGCAAATTCCCAAGGTGTCCAGAGACACCATGCTCACAAGGAGCTACAGATGGGAATCGCACCTAGCGCTCACAGCTAAATCTTTTTATAAGCTAAGCAAGCAAGCCTCATACAAAAGCAGATGTGGCGGTAACCTATTTGCTAAGGGAGCTGCACATAGCATAGCAACAGGGGCTGGGGTCTAGCTCATTGGCAAATTCCAAACCTAAACTTCTGATAAGGGTCTTTTAACCAATAGAATGCAAATGTTTGTCTCTTTTTCCTTTTTTTTTTCTTCTCTCTCAGCTTCCCAGAGTTCCTATCTGTCTCTGCTTCTTGAACAACCTTGGGCATGTTACTCCTAACACAACAGGAGCAGAACCTGTCTGTAACCCTTAAGTTCCCTGTTCCATTAGTGCCTTGCTTATTTTCTGATCTTCTCTTGGTCCTTACATTCCCTACTTCTATTAGGGCATAAATCAAACCCTTGATTCTTCATCAGAAGGAAAGATGGTGTAGGTAGGTTGAGACAGAACTATCACTTTTACAGTCTTGATTCTTTCCTTAATAAATGTAAGGAGTTTATTAATAACTACAGGCCCAATAGTGAGAGCTTACAAAAGTATCAGTAATGGCCCAGCAATTGTAGATATAAGAGTGGTTAGCCAAGGGGAAGTTCTGAACATAGAGGCATACCATCCTGGGTCATCTTCTTCTAAGTTTCTATTTTCTAATCTGTTTGCAAGTACCTTGATATTCTCTCTAATTACTCTAGAGTGATTAGTATAAAAACAGCATTCTTCTCTTAGAGCAGCACACAGTCCTCCTTGCTTGAGTAGGAGGAGGTCTAGTCCTCTCCTATTCTGAAGGGCTACCTCGGCTAGGGAGTCTATTTGTTTCTCAAGGTATATTACCTGGTTTTGGAGAAGCGCAATATCTTTGGAGAATGTCTTGGATAGCTGTCTGAGGGTAAGTTCCCCTTGAATGAGGGATGCTGTCCCTACTGCTGCTGACCCTACAATTCCTATGGTAGCTATGATAGGGATAAAAAGTGGAGCTCATTCTTCCCGCCTTGGGGGAGCCACAAGGAATTCAGGATTTCCCCTATACAGATATACCTGTGGAATAATGTAAGCACTTACACAAAGTTCAGGAAGAGTGGGGACTATACACTTGAAGATGCCTTGAGTACACACAAACCATAGTCCTTCAGGTGCCTTCGTCACTTTCGTGTCCTCTAGGGTGGCGAGTAGAGTTTCTTGGTTAAGGCAATAGTCACTGTAATTGGAATTACCTAAGGTGAAATTTGCTAAGAGGTAGCAGGTTCCTTTCCTATGGAACTCTGCTAAAGTGAGAGATCCTTCTGAGACACAATCTTTCATCTGATCCTGATTCCGGTCCCTTGTAAGGGTTACTGTAGTAGGATCCAGTTCCCCTTCCCTTCAGGTGTTGGCTCCAAGCCCTACATAGAAAGGGGGTCTGGGACTAAGGTAAATCCAACAAGATTCTGTAATTTCAGGCTGTGTCTTGTTAAAAAAGGGGAATACCTTATCTAATAAATCTAGGGCATACGTCTCTTGGTGGTGTGGTCTTTCCAGTAACAGGCTGGGAGTGTAAAAAGGCAATTTATGGTCCTGCTCCTCTGGCTCTATTGGGAAAGAGTCTACAGTAAAAGTCGTGGGAGCTCTACTTTGGTCTAGGCCTGTCTTACTGTCCGGGAGTTTTGGTGCTGCCGGAGTGTGTGCTCCTGGAAGGCTGACCAGGGGCCTAGGTGGCAGCCCATTCCCTACTCCTATTAGGAAAGTTCTGTTCTTTGTAGGAAGCTTTCTAGTGGTGAAAAAGGTACCAGGATCATGTCCAGTTACATATAATCTTAGCCCCCAGGTTTTTCCTGAATTCCAACTTGGGTCTTTAGGCTTCTTAATAGTAATGATAGTAGGGTTACAATTGTCTTTAGCACAGTCCTCATCCCAACCATTATTGGGCCTTCTTCCCCCTAATCTAGTTCCTAATTGAAAAAGACATATGTCTAGGTCTGGTTTCGGTGGACTCCATTGAAATTCATTGACAAGTGTTTCACAACCCTATGCTTTACAAAAATAATATGAGTGAGATCCACAAATTCGGCGCTGTCCGGAACGGGGTTCAGGGCAGGCATAGTGTGGAGTATACCATAATGCCCTATTTTTAACATGAGGTGCACACTTACTACCTGCAGTGTATGAACTAGGCCAGTTATTTAAGAGCAGGCTCCTGGCTGAATCAGAATGTCTCCAAGCTGCTGGTGAATCACAGAATTTTTCTTCAAAAAACTTTGATAAATCAGCTTGGAGTGTTATGGAGGTGCTACTATCCCAGGTGTTATTCTGTGCTATAACTGCGCCATCTGCTGTCCTGATTAAAACCCATTCCTGCAACTCTAGTCCCTTGCTAGGTAAATAATAAAAAGTCATCAGTCCTAAGTGGAGGAGAAGATGAGCTTTAGAGGCTCTCCAGGGGTCTGTTTGACTTGCCATCTCCGGGATCCTTCGTCAGGTGGTTGGGCTGATTTCACGTGGGAGAGATGGATCCAATAGGGCTTTTCTGCTATCCGGACTGCAGAAGGGGTACTGAGCAACACCTGGAATGGTCCTTGCCACCGTGCCTCTAGGTTCCCTCGACGGTGGTTGAGAACCCAAACCCACTGTCCAGGGTCCGGTGGCGACAACCTCTGGGCGTTTTCTTCCAATGCCGCAGCTCTCTGTTCCCACAGCTCCCTTACTTCTCTCCGAGTCTGCTGCAATGCCTGTAGGGACTTGAGGAAAGTATGATTAGACATCTCTATTTCATCTCTGGTGAGCTGGGGTACCATTGGAACAGGTTGTCCAAACATAAGCTCATAGGGGGTCCATCTATTAATGTTAGGTGTACACCTAACCCGGAACAGGGCAAAAGGGAGTAACTCTACCCAGTTTTCATCAGTCTCCTCTCTTAATTTAATTAGAGTTTCCTTTAATGACCTATTCATTCGTTCTACTTGTCCTGAACTCTGAGGCCTGTAAATACAATGCAATTTCCAATCAATTCCTAGCCTTGTAGCTAATCCCTGGGAAATCTTAGAGATGAAAGCTGGTCTATTGTCAGATCCTATGGCTATAGGAATTCTATATCTAGGGATGATCTCTCTTAGCAGGATCTTGCAAACTGTGGAAGCAGTTTCACCCTTGGTGGGAAAGGCTTCCGTCCATCCTGTAAAAGTATCTATTAAAAAAGTATCTATTAACACTAGTAGATACTTATATCCTGCCTTTCCTGGAGTCATTTCTGTGAAATCTATTTCCTATAACTCCTGGGCACTTTCCCCTATATCTAACTAAAGGGGGGAGCTTCTTGTTTATAGCATTGACCTTAGCACAAGCCTTACACCTAGAAACTATGGATTGCATGATATCCCTAAGCTGGGGTCCCCTGTAGTATTTCTTTTTTTTTTCATTTTTCTGAAGCTGAAAACATGGAGAGACAGTCAGACAGACTCCCGCATGAGCCCGACCGGGATCCACCCAGCACGCCCACCATGGGGCGAAGCTCTGCCCACCAGGGGGCGATGCTCTGCCCATCCTGGGCATCGCCATGTTGCGACCAGAGTCACTCTAGCGCCTGAGGCAGAGGCCACAGCGCCATCCCCAGCGCCCGGTCATCTTTGCTCCAATGGATGCGGGAGGGGAAGAGAGAGACAGAGAGGAAAGCGCGGTGGAGGGGTGGAGAAGCAAATGGGCGCTTCTCCTGTGTGCCCTGGCTGGGAATCGAACCCGGGTCCTCTGCACGCTAGGCCGATGCTCTACCGCTGAGCCAACTGGCCAGGGCCCTGTAGTATTTCTTTCTTTTTTTTTATTTTTATTAAATTTAATGCAGTGACATTGATAAATCAGGGTACATATGTTGAGAGAAAATATCTCTAGATTATTTTGACATTTGATTGTGCTGTATACCCCTCCCGCAAAGTTAAATTGTCTTCTGTCACCTTCTATCTGGTTTTCTTTGTGCCCCTCCCCTCCCCTAACCCCTCTCTCCTTCTTCACCCCATCCCCCCACCCCCAACCCCCCGCCCCTGTTGCCATCACATTCTTGTTCATGTCTCTGAGTCTCATTTTTATGTCCCTTCTATGTATGGATTCATCTCAGTTTTTTTTTCTGATTTACTTATTTCACTCCGTATAATGTTATCAAGGTCCATCCATGTTATTGTAAATGATCCGATGTCATCATTTCTTATGGCTGAGTAGTATTCCATAGTATATATGTACCAAAGTTTTTTAATCCACTCGTCCTCTGACGGACACTTGGGCTGTTTCCAGATCTTCGCTATTGTGAACAATGCTGCCACAAACATGCGGGTGCATTTCTCCTTTTCGAGCCGTTCTATGGTGTCCTTGGTGTATATTCCTAAAAGTGGGATAGCTGGGTCAAAAGGCAGTTCGATTTTCAGTTTTTTGAGGAATCTCCATACTGTTTTCCACAGTGGCTGCACCAGTCTGCATTCCCACCAGCAGTGCAGGAGGGTTCCCTTTTCTCCACATCCTCGCCAGCACTTATTCTGTGTTGTTTTGTTGATAAGCGCCATTCTGACTGGTGTAAGGTGATATCTCATTGTGGTTTTAATTTGCGTTTCTTTAATGATTAGTGATGTTGAGCATTTTTTCATATGCCTATTGGCCATCTGTATGTCCTCTGTAGTATTTCTTAATTAGTTGTTCTATCTTATTTTGCCCTAGGTGGGAACTTGCATGTACTTTCTTTGCAATCTCTCCTATAACTCTCTGGGGTAGGTAGAGTCTAGTGTCAGGTAGTTCTATCTACCCCTGCTTATTTCTTTTACCCCCTAATTGCTTTCCCTCTTGCTCTTCCTCAGGAGTATACTTATGGTTGGGAGGCAGCACGGGTTGAGGCAAAAGCGGTAGAATGTCTGCAGTTCCTTCTTTTGCAGCTTCTCTGGCAACGATGTCAGCAAAACGGTTTCCTTGAATAATTGGAGAGTCCCCCTTTTGATGTCCTTTGCAATGAATTATGGCTACTTTAGAGGGAAGCCAAATGGCATCGAGCAGGGCTAAAATCTCAGTTTTATTCTTAATTTCTTTTCCCCCTGTCGTTAGCAAGCCTCGTTCTTTGTAAATGGCACCATGAATGTGAGCAGTGGCAAAGGCGTACCTGCTGTCCGTGTAAATGTTGGCCACTTTGCCCTCAGCTATCTGGAGGGCCTGTGTAAATCCAATTATCTCTGCTCGCTGTGCAGAAGTATTTTTGGTAATGCTCTCTGCCATAAGAAAATGTCCTGGGTAGCTACAACTGCTCCTGCATATCTTTGTCCATCTCGGACATAACTGCTTCCATCAGTGAACAGCGTGAGGTCTGCCTTCTCATAGGCCTGGTCCCTGAGGTCCGTTCTGGCCCCTGTGACAGTGTCAAATATCTGTCTGCAGTCATGGACCACTGATGGGTCTGGCAATGGTAGCAAAGTGGCAGGATTTAAGGCTGCTGTCTTCAAGAACTGCACTGCTGGGGGATTCAATAACTGTGCTTGGTACTGTGTCAATCAAGCATTGGTGAGCCACCTATCTTGTGGGGCACGCAGCACTTGTTCTAGATAGTGTTCTCCAATAACCTGGATGTCCTGACCCAATGTCAGTTTGTTGGCCTCCTTAACTAGGATTGAGGTAGCAGCAAGTGCCCTTAAACAGGTTGGCCAGCCAGACGCTACGGGGTCTAGCTTCCTGGATAGGTAAGCTACAGGCCTCTTCCATGGCCCAAGCTCTTAGCTGAGGATTCCCAAGGCTATCCCTCCCTTCTCAGCAATGTACAACTGGAAAGGTTTGGCCATATCTGGTAGGGCCAATGCTGGGGCAGCTACTAGGGCCTCCTTCAGTGCCTGGAAAACCTTCCTTTCCTTGTCTGTCCAAATAAACTGTTCTTCTTTGCCCCGTGTCAATTCGTGGAGGGGCCTGGCCAGCTCTGCAAATCCCAATATCCAGAGTCTGCAATATCCTACTGCTCCCAGAAATTCTCACACTTGCCTTTTGTTAATGGGTTCTGGGATCTGCAACACAGTTTGAATCCTTTGACTGGATAATGTCCTTTGTCCCCCTTGTAAGTTATATCCCAAGTAACTTACAGTTTGGGTGACAATCTGGGCCTTCTTGGCAGAGACTCAATACCCTATCTGCTGGAGATCCTGGAGTAGGTCTAAGGTGGCCATCTTACATTGCTCTTCTTCGGCTGCAGCGATGAGGAGGTCATCTACATATTGGAGCAACACAGTTAAAGGGTGGGCAGCTCGAAACCCCTGCAAGTCCTTACACAAAGCTTCATTAAAGATAGTGGGAGAATTCTTAAACCCTTGAGGAAGCCTGGTCCATGTATACTGTCCCACTAGTCTATTTTCCGGATCATTCCATTCAAAAGCAAAAATCTCCTGGCTCTTGGGGGCCAATGGAATGCAAAAGAAAGCATCCTTCAAATCCAGTACTGAATAATATGTACAAGTAGGGGGTAACAAACTTAGCAAAGTGTAGGGATTTGGCACCGTTGGGTGAATAGTCTCTACCCGGGCATTAACTTCTCACATATCTTGCACTGGACGATAGTCCTGGGTCCCAGGCTTCTGGACTGGGAGCAAAGGTGTGTTCCAGGCTGACTGGCATTCCCAGAGGATACCCGCCACTAGTAAGTGCTTCAGATGCTGCGCTATGCCCTGCTTAGCTCGTGCTGGTATGGGATATTGCCTTACCCGCACGGGGCTAGCAGTGTTCAGCAACTGCACTATGACAGGTGGCTGATGAGCGGCTAAGCCTGGTGGGTTGGTTTCTGCACACACCCCTGGCAACTTTTCCCGTATTTCCTCTGGGACCCCGATGACTTCGTCCTTATCTTCCTGTAGGACTGCCATCAAGTATTCTTCAGATATGGGCACTGTTACCTCGAGACTGACTTTTTCCTTCCCCTCCTGGGAACTGCTGTCCTCTTGCTTAAAGGTTATTGTTGCTTGAAGTTTCTGCAAGAGATCTCGGCCCATGAGAGGATAAGGACAATCTGGAATGACTAGAAATGAGTGAGTAATAGTGCCTCTACCTAAATTTGTGATTCTTGCGGTGGTCCGTAGATAAGCTACTGCTTTTCCCGTTACCCCTATTATTTTTGTATTTTCTTTTTGTATGTGTCCTTGTGGCTTCTTTAAAACTGAATAGGTGGCTCCCATGTCAACCAGGAAGTCTATTGGCTTTCCTTTGACTGTTAGGTGACCATGGGCTCCTGGGAGCTGACAGAAATGGAGCCCTGGCCCCGTCAGTCCAAGGTTTGGAGCAAGACCTCTGGATCTTGCTTTAGCTTCTGACTGTTAACCCGTAACTTTGGGCAATCTCTCCTCCAGTGTCCTTTCTCCTTGCAATAGGCACACTGGTCCTTGCCTATTTGCTTCCATGGTTGACCTTTCTCTTTGCCTTTTTGCGGCTCTCCTTTTCCCTTCTTCTCTGACTTATGAGCTGCAATGAGGATCTTGACAGCTGCTCTCCCTAGTTCTGAGTCATCCCTATTTATATATACTTTCTGAGCTATTTCAATTAGCTCACTTCTATTTTTCCCTTCAAATCCTTCTAATTTCTGAAGCTTCTTCCTAATGTCTCATGCAGCTTGCATCACAGAAGCTATATTTACTATCCTGCGATTCTCCTCAGCTTCTGGATCTATAGGGGTATAAACCCGGTAGGCCTCCATTACACACTCTAAAAATGCGGTGGGGGATTCTTCCCTTCCCTGGATAACCTCACTTACCTTACTGAAATTAGTGGGTCTCCTGGCTGCTGCTTTTAAACCCCGCAACAGAGCCCGGCAATACTGGAAGAGTGCTTCCTTTCCCCCTGAGGTATTTGGGTCCCAGGCCAGGGGCTGCTTGGGAAGGACATTCTCGGCTTCCCCATCTGTTTTACCGTCCTCTAAAACTGCTTTTACTGCTTCTCTTCTTATTCTATTTCTTTCTTCTGTAGTAAAAAGAGTTTGTAAGATCTGTTGGCAGTCATCCCACGTTGGCTGGTGGGTCCTAAAAACTGTCTCAAGCAAGGATATTAGTCCCTGTTGTTTCTCAGAAAAAGGAGGATTTTCCCGCTTCCAATTGTACAAATCACTGGTGGAAAAAGGCACATAGATGAAGTGAGGGGGTGCTCGTGGACCAGCATCTGGTGCCGGTGGCGCTTCCTGGAGTGGTAAAATGGCCACACTCCCCTTGGCACCTTCTGCAGAAGGAGGCAAGATGGCGGTGCCTCCTGCAGGAGACAAAGGCAAGATGGCAGTGCCTCCTGCAGAAGGAGGCAAGATGGCGGTGCCTCCTGCAGAGACAAAGGCAAGATGGTGGCATCTCCTACCAAAGGAGAAGGCGAATATATCGCCCCTCCTCAGGTGTGTGGTGGACTCAAAAATCCACTTACGTCCTGCTGCATGGAATCAGGTCCTCCCTGCTGCCAATAGGGAGGAGGGAAATTTACTGGGTCTAAGGGATCCTCCAGTGGTTCAGGCAAGACAGGGTAAATTCTAGATGATGGTACAGTGGACTGTACCGGGGAATTGGTCTTCTCCTTTTCTTCCCTACTGCCTTTCCCTGCCCTCTGGTTACTTGCAGTAACACATATTGCCCTTCTCTCTCTCTTGCCATTCTTTATGTACTTTCTGATATACCCTGGCTTATCTCTGGCAATATCAACCCACACATCTATATACAAATATTGGTCTGGATGGGACACCTGGTAGATAATAGCTCGGACAGCAAACACAATAGGAAGATCAAAAGTTCCCTCAGTGGGCCACCCTATGTTGAAGGCAGGCCATTCTAACTGACTCAAAGTCTGGAGGGTCTCTCGGTCTGGAGGTGGCCCTCCGTACCCCTGGGCTCTTTTCTGAAAATCAGAAAAGTTGTTTAGCAGGCTCTCAAGTGGAGAACCGGGTACAGACTCTTGTTGTCCTATTCTTCTTTATCCCACTTTGTCTGCTTCTAAACCTTCAAGAATTAACAAAACAATTATCAAAATACCCTAACCAATAAGCAAAAAAAGGCTAGAGTAAAAGATTGTCTCACACTCAATTCAGGCATTCACACACAGACAAAACGCAGCACAGCATGGTGCAGAAATTCCTAATGTGACCAGTCACTTCTAGAGTTAACTCCTAGAGTTAACAATTCCTTTCAGAAAATGGCATCCCATTCTGAAAGCCCTGGGTAGGTTACCAGCGGCGTCCTACTTACTACCTCAGGTTTATATGCTCCAGAGCTCAAAAACAAAACCAAATGAGGATCCTCAAAGAGTACTTACTCAACTCGAGCTGTCCCTCTGGTCTCTGACCAAAAAACTCCACCAAGGGAAATCCCGGACAAGCCCCCAGAGATGTAGCATCCACCGGGTCAAGAACAAACGTTGGAGACTTTCAGGAGTATAGATGTAACTTTATTGGCCAGTTTTACCTGCACAGGGGCAAGTTCCCGTGGTGTCCAGAGACACCGTGCTCACAAGGAGCTACAGATGGGAATCTCACCTAGCGCTCACAGCTAAATCTTTTTATAAGCTAAGAAAGCAAGCCTCATACAGAAGCAGATGTGGTGGTAACCTATTTGTTAAGGGGGCTGCACATAGCATAGCAACAGGGGCTGGGGTCTAGCTCATTGGTGAATTCCAAACCTAAACTTCTGATAAGGGTCTTTTAACCAATAGAATGCAAACGTTTGTCTTTTTTTCCTATTTTTTTTCTTCTCTCTCAGCTTCCCAGAGTCCCTATCTGTTTCTGCTTCTTGAACAACCTTGGGCATGTTACTCCTAACAGAACAGGAGCAGGACTTGCCTGTAACCCTTAAGTTCCCTGTTCCATTAGTGCCTTGCTTATTTTCTGATCTTCTCTTGGTCCTTACACTAAGCCCAGTCCAGAATCCATTTCTGCTGAGTTCCAGTGTGGCCACCCAGGGCCAAGAGCATCAATCTCACCTGCCAGCTATAATCAGCATGTTCCCACCAGGGAATCTGTGACACACCCATCTGCAGTCTGTCTCTTTGCTGGTGGACAGAAGACTTTTTGTTTAATTTTGTGCCTCTGAGGATACAAGAAGACTCTCTACAGTCAGCCTGTAATTGTACTGTGGCCATGTCCCTCTAGCCACTTGTTTCCCAGACCCAAGGGGACACTAAAAGAGAGCACACTGCAATACCTGCTTGTCAATTCCAACCACCTCCCAAACCTGGAAGAAAGCTCTCATGGGCATCGACTTGTCTGACTTTAATGGACCACTCAAACTTCAGTAACTTCAAAAGTACTGGGCCCCATATGGACATCCCTTTAGCAGGACAGGTTCCCAATGCATCCTATAGCCATTTGAACAATTAGCCCAACCACTGCTCACAGTTCTGTGAGTACCCAACTTAGATTCTTTCTCCACTTTTAAATTTTTCCATCACTGTTACAAATAACAGTTTGCAATGCAGCTCCAATGAACTATTTTTTAGTTTCTTCAATCAGAGTCTTTTAATCCACTGGTCTTAATATTGCAGTTTCCCAAACGTGATTCTCTCCATTCACTTCCGCGTGCCGTTTTCAAGCCAAACAACACTTGGTTAGTCAGTCAAGAGTGGTTTACAGGGCACTGTACAGCAATAATAGAATCCAGCACCTCCCTATGCAGAGTAGAGTCAGTCCTAGGGACAGGGGCTCCCTGCCATTCCTATATGTCTTCCTTGAATTCCCCAGGTACCATTGTCCCATATAAACCATTTAAATTTTACTCTGGAACTCACCCAGGCACTTACATTCACATTTGATATTTCATTATCTCATGCAAAGTTCCACCAGTTGTCACTAACAGACACTCAGTGGCTTCCAGTCTATGTTCCACAAAGGGCTAAGACACAAGAATCTGTCCCTCAAGCAGTCAGATTCTAAATTACACTGTCCGTGCTCAGGTAACCTCCCTGGTTCTCATTTAGCATGACCAATTACTATCACATGAAGGGCATATTTACATGCCATCTGTTTTACAATAATAATGTAGAGATATGTTCCCCATTCAGAAACAATTTCTATCCCCTTAAAAGGACCTGATAAAACAGTCACTTTACATAATGCTGCTTTTAAACATATCAATTCTCCTAAAAATTTTTACCTGAATTCATCAATTCTATCAACACTAACCCAACTATAATACCTATTAGAATGTAATCATTTAGATTTCACAATTTGTGGAAATGCCACATCACACATGAGTGTCCTTGGTAGCAACCCTCTAATCCGGTGTTTCCTAACGTGGTGCCCACGCCCCACAGGGAGGCAATTCGATAGTTAAGGGGGCAATTTGAAAATGGACTTGACACGACTTTAACTCTTTCGCCCCGGGCCATTTAAATGCAATACTAGATATCAGTGCCAAATTTAACAAAAAATGCAATTCTTAAATAATTGCGGTAAATAATTATTAAGTATAATTTTGTTTGACGAGACCAAAATATCAACTGGGTGATTGGCGTCATCAAGTAAACTTCATCCTGGGTTCACCGTGGAGTGTGCCGTCTGCCGCGGGGAATCCCGGACGTTTTAAAAATTCGCTAAACAATGCAGTTATTCTCACCTAATAGGCCCATCGCAACTTCTGTAGTGTTTCACATCATTCAGTTGGTGTTAATTTGAAATAAGTGTCAGTCAAAACTGTTGTAAAAGCTCGTTGATTTAATAAATATACATATATATATATTGTATAGATATAATTGGTAAGTATTTGATTTTATTTTTATCAATATTAAACTCTTTATTAAGTACGTCTTGCATCGGGGCTAGAAAGCACTAATATTTTATAAAT
Organism: Saccopteryx leptura; assembly: GCF_036850995.1. Lineage (NCBI taxonomy): Eukaryota > Metazoa > Chordata > Mammalia > Chiroptera > Emballonuridae > Saccopteryx > Saccopteryx leptura. The sequence goes on from NC_089504.1 coordinate 366,749,797, forward strand.
ATTATTGGGGCTATAATAGTGCATGCATGACAATTTTAATTTTAGAAGTATAACTTTCCAGAAAATTTTGTCAAGTGGAAAAAATATACATACCTTTTGATTTGCAGTAGTAGTGTAGTAAATGTGTTATATACATTTAAATAAATATGACTTTTTAGTATACATTTACTCTATGTCACATTGAATATATTTTAACACATATTTTAATATTAGTTTTTAATTGATCTTATTTTTATTTCTTATAGCCCATAGTAAAATGAGTGGTGCAAGCAAGAAAAAAACTCGTCATTATTCAGAGGAATATTTAAAATTTGGGTTCATACCTGCTGTTCACGATGAGTGGATTCCTTTTTGTCTTTTATACCAGCAATGCTTGACGAACGAATCAATGAAACGAGGTAGTCTTGAGGCGCATTTGAAGGCGAAACATAGTGCTCATATTAATTCAGATTTGAGTTACTTTAAAAATTTAAAGAAAATTTTTGAAAAAAGAACAACATTAAAGTCTCTATTTACTGCTCATACTTCAACTATAATAATAATCGTGTTCTTGAGGCTAGTTATCAAATTTCTTTATTCATCGCTAAAACTGGAGAAAATCACACTATAGGAGAGAATTTAATAAAACCGTCAATATCAGCATTTCTTAAAATGGTTCTTGAAAAAGATGACAAAGATGTAAAAGCTATGCCACTCAGTGACAATATTGTTAGCAGAAGAATAGATGAAATGAGTGAGGATATTGAAAAACAACTTATTGAAAAGCTGAAAACAAGAAAATTCTCCTTGCAAATGGATGAATCAACTTTGAGAGACAGTGAGGCAGTATTGATAACTTACGTAAGATATATTGATAAAGGACATTTTGCTGAAGAAATGTTGTTCTGTAAAAGATTAGAAAGCACCACTACCTCCAAAGACATATATAATAAGCTAAAAAAATACTTAGATGTCAATGATACAACAATGAAAAATATAACATCTTGTGCTGCAGATGGTGCTCCCAATATGATGGGCAAGAAAAATGGCTGCTTAAAATTGATGAAAGATGCGAATCCAGAAATGATTCTTGTGCATTGTGTTATTCATAGGGAAAACTTGGTAGCTAAAAACATCTCGCCTGTTCTGAATGAAGTATTACATACAGTAATAAAGTGTGTTAATGCTATTAAAGCTAGTGCCAAATGTGAGGGTCTTTTCAAGCTATTTTGTGAAGAACAAAATGAAGACCATGTGAGACTTTTACTTCATACTGAAGTAAGATGGCTATCTAAAGGAAACTGTTTGAAAAGATTTATGTAACTGTTTGATACTCTTAGTGATTTTTTAAGCGACAAACCTGAAATGAAGTATCTGTTAACAATAGATGGTAAAGCATTTGTGAGTTATTTAGCCGATATCTTTGAAAAACTAAATATATTAAATAAGCAACTTCTAGGAACAAATAAAACTCTTGTCGATGCAAAAGCAAATATATTTGGTATCATTACCAATATTGAGTTATGTCAGAAACATATTAACAACAAAAACTTTAAACAGTTTTATTGGCTCCAAAAATGTGAAGTAACTGATACTGCTTTACTTGTTATTGTCAATCATTTGAATATTCTATCGGCTGATTTAAAAGAAAGATTTTCTGATTTAAAACAAATTGATTTCCCAACATGGATGATGCAGCCAATGTTAGTGGATTTGTCTGATATATCAAATATGCAGTATCCAGAAGAACTCACAGAATTGCAAAATGATGAGTCAGATAAAGCTTTATTTAATATCAAAGGAGCAATGGTATGGCTTTGTGAGGAAACAGAAATCAAATACCCAAATTCAACCAAATGAGCAAGAAAACTATTGCTACTATTTCCATCTTCATTTTTAGCTGAATGTGGATTTAGTGCTGTAAATGATTTACTGGTAAAAAAAGAAATCGCCTGGATATAACACAACGAGGAGACTTGAGACGAAAGCTAACCAAATTGGAATCTAATATAAAATCTCTGTGCAGCAAGCATCAAGCACAAGGATCACACTAAATTAAAATAATTAATTAATATAGAAAAATATGTATTAAAATTATTTAAAATTTAAATTTCTGTTTTTCATTATATGTTTTGAAATTTTACTTACTGTGTTTTGTTAACAATTTCATAGTGATTTCTTCCTAGAACTTATCATTTATGTTTATTAAGTGAAAAAATCAATTTTTTAATGTTAAAAATTATGTATGTTACATAGGGGGGGGGACATAAAAATTTTAGAAAGGTTAAGGTGGGGCATGGCACAAAAAAGGTTGGGAAACACTGCCCTTGACTGGGCTTATTGACAAGCAGCCCCTAAGGTCAAGAAAAAAAAAGACACCATTTTCACATTCAACATTAGGGAAAATCCTAAAATCAAATATACATTACTTATAAATAGCAGTCCATCCCTGGATTCCAACACAAATCCATTAGGGAAAAGTAAACGTGAAAGTGAAAAGGCAGTGATGATTGACTGGGATCTCAGATGGTAACTATCCCAGTCCATGATGCTGGCTTCCACTTAATCTTCTCAGGTGCCAAAAGCAATGGTGCCATCAGCTATACATGGCTTCACAATGTCAGATACCTGGTCTATTCAGGCTGAGACAAAAGTATTTGCTTTCTGATAAATTCTTTAAAACAAGAGAAATGCAATATTCTATTAACATTACTTAATTCACTTATTCATTACTTTGCAAAAAGAAAATAGCAAAAATAATAACAATTAGTATCAAAATGATTTCACCAGTGGCAGAGCCATCAGGTTCACTACTGTGCTGAGCTAGATGCTGGCAAAAAAACTAGTCTAGCAATTGATTAACCCTCAGTTCATTCCTGTTCACATAGGGTGAGATTACACACATGCAGGATTCAGGGGGCTACTTTTCCCATCCAGTAATATGGCTAACTCACTGTTAATTCCATTCTGTCAAATAGAATGGAAAAATCTCCTGTCCAATAAGGTCCTTAGAAAAAGGGGCATAGAAGTTAAAAATCAATTACAGTTTCTTGCTTCAGTATTACCTGTTTATACTCCATGTGGTCCAATGCCTGCTACTGTGACCAATGTATCAGTAGACTCAAGATAAACATTGAGGTGACATGATGGAGAAACTATACCAGTATCACCCCCAACAGCCATCTTCCCCAGATGCACCAGAGAAACAGAACTACATCAGAAATTACTCCTTTACCCCACCCATGTTCCTGTTGAGTGTGAGCACACACTCCTGAAAGCATGTAAGCCAGCCCTTCAAGATGTTCTCTCTCCCATTTTAGACAACCAATGTTTTCATTTCCTAATCCAATTCTTTATCACACTAGGCCTGAGAGCAGGTCTCCATGCTCATCGTCAGTCATATAGGCAGTGCTGTGTAAACGTTGGTCTGAATAAATGATGCTCAGCCATTCACAATGATGCGTATCTTCTATTTAAATCTTGGATAAGTTTTGCCATCTACCAAGGGTTAGTGAAGCCCAGGTCAAATCTCGACAGGGTCCAATACCATCAAGTTCAATTTTTTTGCTGCCCAGGGCTATGAGCATCAGTCTCACCTGCCTGCAATGTTCAGGGTCTTCCCACCAGGGCATCAGCCACACAACCATCTGCAGTCTCTGTCTCTTCTGATAGCAGACAGAAGACATCTTTTTTTTTTTAAACTAAGGGTGCCATTTTTTTAGTTATTTTTTTATTTTTTATTTTATTTATTCATTTTAGAGAGGAAAGAGGGAGGGAGAGAGAGAGACAGAGAGAGACAGGAGAAAGAGACAGGGGGGAGGAGCTGGAAGCATCAACTCCCATATGTGCCTTGACCAGGCAAGCCCAGAATTTCAAACCGGCGACCTCAGCATTTCCAGGTCGACACTTTATCCACTGCGCCACCACAGGTCGACAGAAGACTTCTTATTGAAAATTTGTGCCTCTGATGATGCAAGAGGACTCTCTTCAGTCAGCTCATCAGTGCACTGAGGCAGTGTTCCCAGAGCCACTTGTCTCACAGACCAAGATGAATACTTCATGGAGCACACTGGGATACCAGCTTGTAAATTACAACAACCTTTCATAACTGGAGTAAAGTTATCACGGGTATCAACATGTCCTACTGCGTCAATATAACAGGACCCCCAGTGCACATCCCATTAGTAGGACAGATTTCCATAAACCATGTAGTAGTGTATGAAGCACATAGTCTGGGCACTGTTCACAGTCCTTCAGTCCATATGTGCCAAACACAGGGGCTTTTTTCACTGTTAAATTGTTCCAACACTGTTAAAGTAACAGTCTGAAATTCAGCTCCAATGAGCTGATCATTTCTTTTTTATTCAACCTAAGTCTTCCTTTATACTGGTCTTTCTGCACCAGCTGCCCAAATATGATGCTGTCCATTCAATTGCAAGCTGCCATCCACAAATGAAACAATTCTTTGTTGTTCAGCTCAGAGTACTTCACAGGGCACTGTCCAATGACAGTAGAATGCAGTAATTCCTTATGTAGTTTCCAAGTCACTCCTGGCAGAAGAGGCTCCCTGCCACTTTTACAGGACTTCCTTGCAGTCCCCAGGCACCACAGTTCCACATAACCAATTTCCATTTTGTCATGAGAATCTTCAGGGCATTGCTATCCCTATTAGACATTTCAGTTCTCTCATACAAAGACAAAGTCATCGGTACTGAGAGGCATTCAGAGGCTCTTGTCATAGTCACAAGACTATTCCTCACAAAAGACTTTTGTCACTGAGAATCTGTCCACACCAGCACTCAGCCTCTATATGGCACTGTGTGCATTCAGGCAATCTGACTGGTTCCCTTTTAATATGACCAATGACTATCGCTTGATGGGCGGATTTACATGCATTCTTGTTTTACTAACTAATGTACAAACATGTGCCCCATTTAGATACAGTTTCTATCCCCTTAATTCAATCAGGTAAAGCAGATGCAATCATTTCACACATTGATTGTTTCAAACATACCAATTTTTCTACAACCCTTTACATAAATTCCATCAACTTGTATTTTCCCTTACTAACCAGAAGTTAACCTCTGTCAGAATTAATGGCTTAGCTTTTACTGTTCATGGGAATCCTACATCATGCATCAAGTGTCCTCTGTGCTAACCCCCTAATTTCTTGAATAGTTCCATTGACAAGCAGCCACTAACCTTTGGGAATTGCCTCAGGTCACTTCAAGGTCACAAGAAAGCATTTTTCACACTCAAAACCTGGGAAAATCCTAAGACCAAATACTATTTCTTATACTCACAATCCACCCCATGGCTTCCATCGCAGACCCCACTCAGGTGTGCAGGCTTTCTTTTCACCTTCTCAGGTGAGAAAAGTAATGATGTCATCAGTCCTACCTGGCTTCCCCCTGTCGGGTACCTGGTATATTCAGGCAAATAGATTTTATTTTTCTGCTCTAAATCACTTTGAAATGTTAATGAAACATTGTATTTCTCTAATTGAATAACCCATGTGTTCATTCCTTTTATATATATATATATATATATATATATATATATATATATATATATATATATATATATAGATAGATAGATAGATAGATAGATAGATATAGATAGATAGATAGATAGATAGATAGATATATAATTTTTTTTAAAGGAAAGGAGTAACTATTTATACACAAGTCATTTACCCTTTGGAAGGGACATCAGGTTCACTACCTGCTGAGATAGATGCTGGCAGCAATACTAGAGCAGCAAGTGACTCCCTCTCAGTTCACTTCTGCTCAAAAATGGTGAAATTACACATGTGCAGGATTCAGGAGCTACCTTTTCCACCCAGCAATATGACTAACTCACTATTAGTCCCATTTTGTCAAACAGGATGAAAGAACCTCCCATCCAATCAGGCACCCAGGAAAAGTGGCATAGAAGTTAAAACCAGTTACAGTCTCTTGCTTCAGTTGGACATGCTTATACTCCACGTGGTCACATTCCTGCTACTGTGACCAATGCATCAGCAGACTAAAGTAAAAAGTTGAGGGAATATGATGGAGAAACTATACCAGTATCAACCCCACCAGCCATCTTCCTCAGATGCACCAAAGAAACAGAACTACATCAGGGGCCACTCCTTTACCCCACCCATGTTCCTGTTGAGTGTGAGCACACACTCCTGAAAGCATGTAAGCCAGCCCTTCAAGATGTTCTCTCTCCCATTTTAGACAACCAATGTTTTCATTTCCTAATCCAATTCTTTATCACACTAGGTCTGAGAGCAGGTCTCCATGCTCATCGTCAGTCATATAGGCAGTGCTGTGTAAACGTTGGTCTGAATAAATGATGCTCAGCCATTCACAATGATGCGTATCTTCTATTTAAATCTTGGATAAGTCTTGCCATCTGCTAAGGGTTAGTGAAGCCCAGGTCAAATCTCGACAGGGTCCAATACCATCAAGTTCAATTTTTTTGCTGCCCAGAAATTTGAGCATCAGTCTCACCTGCCTGCAATGTTCAGGTTCTTCCCACCAGGGCATCAGCCACACAACCATCTGAAGTCTCTGTCTCTTCTGATAGCAGACAGAAGACATCTTTTTTTTTTTAAACTAAGGGTGCCTTTTTTAATTTTATTTATTCATTTTAGAGAGGAAAGAGAGAGAGGGAGAGAGAGAGACAGAGAGAGGGAGAAAGAGATAGGGGGAAGGAGCTGGAAGCATCAACTCCCATATGTGCCTTGACCAGGCAAGCCCAGAATTTCAAACCGGCGACCTCAGCATTTCCAGGTCGACACTTTATCCACTGCGCCACCACAGGTCGACAGAAGACTTCTTATTGAAAATTTGTGCCTCTGATGATGCAAGAGGACTCTCTTCAGTCAGCTCATCAGTGCACTGAGGCAGTATTCCCAGAGCCACTTGTCTCACAGACCAAGATGAATACTTTATGCAGCACACTGGAATACCAGCTTGTAAATTACAACAACCTTTCTAAATTGGAGTAAAGTTATCACGGGTATCAACATATCCTACTGCGTCAATATAACAAGACCCCCAGTGCACATTGCGTTAGTAGGACAGATTTCCATAAACCATGTAGTGTATGAAGCACATAGTCTGGGCACTGTTCACAGTCTTTCAGTCCATATGTGCCAAACACAGGGGCTTTTTTCACTGTTAAATTGTTCCAACACTGTTAAAGTAACAGTCTGAAATTCAGCTCCAATGAGCTGATCATTTCTTTTTTATTCAACCTAAGTCTTCCCTTACACTGGTCTTTCTGCACCAGCTGCCCAAATATGATGCTGTCCATTCAATTGCGAGCTGCCATCCACAAATGAAACAATTCTTTCTTGTTCAGCTCAGAGTGCTTCACAGGGCACTGTCCAATGACAGTAGAATGCAGTAATTCCTTATGTAGTTTCCAAGTCAGTCCTGGCAGAAGAGGCTCCCTGTCACTTTTACAGGACTTCCTTGCAGTCCCCAGGCACCACAGTTTCACATAAACAATTTTCATTATGTTATGAGAATCTTCTGGGCATTGCTATCCCTATTAGACATTTCAGTTCTCTCATACAAAGACAAAGTCGTTGGCACTGAGAGGCATTCAGAGGCTCTTGTCATAGTCACAAGACTATTCCTCACAAAAGACTTTTGTCACTGAGAATCTGTCCACAACAGCACTCAGCCTCTATATGGCACTGTGTGCATTCAGGCAATCTGACTGGTTCCCTTTTAATATGACCAATGACTATCGCTTGATGGGTGGATTTATATGCATTCTTGTTTTACTAACTAATGTACAAACATATGCCCCATTTAGATACAGTTTCTATTCCCTTAATTCAATCAGGTAAAGCAGATGCAATCATTTCACACATTGATTGTTTCAAACATACCAATTTTTCTACAACCCTTTACATAAATTCCATCAACTCATATTTTCCCTTACTAACCAGAAGTTAAACTCTGTCAGAATTAATGGCTTAGCTTTTACTGTTCATGGGAATCCTACATCATGCATCAAGTGTCCTCTGTGCTAACCCCCTAATTTCTTGAATAGTTCCATTGACAAGCAGCCACTAACCTTTGGGAATTGCCTAAGGTCACTTCAAGGTCACAAGAAAGCATTTTTCACACTCAAAACCTGGGAAAATCCTAAGACCAAATACTATTTCTTATACTCACAATCCACCCCATGGCTTCCATCGCAGACCCAACTCAGGTGTGCAGGCTTTCTTTTCACCTTCTCAGGTGAGAAAAGCAACAATGTCATCAGTCCTACCTGGCTTCCCCCTGTCGGGTACTTGGTATATTCAGGCTAATAGATTTTATTTTTCTGCTCTAAATCACTTTGAAATGTTAATGAAACATTGTATTTCTCTAATTGAATAACCCATGTGTTCATTCCTTTTATATATATATATGTATATACATATATATATATATATATATATATATATATATATATAGATAGATAGATATATATATAGATAGATAGATAGATAGATAGATATATAATTTTTTTTAAAGGAAAGGAGTAACTATTTATACACAAGTCATTTACCCTTTGGAAGGGACATCAGGTTCACTACCTGCTGAGATAGATGCTGGCAGCAATACTAGAGCAGCAAGTGACTCCCCCTCAGTTCACTTCTGCTCAAAAATGGTGAAATTACACATGTGCAGGATTCAGGAGCTACCTTTCCCACCCAGCAATATGACTAACTCACTGTTAGTCCCATTTTGTCAAACAGGATGAAAGAACCTCCCATCCAATCAGGCACCCAGGAAAAGTGGCATAGAAGTTAAAACCAGTTACAGTCTCTTGCTTCAGTTGGACATGCTTATACTCCACGTGGTCACATTCCTGCTACTGTGACCAATGTATCAGTAGACTCAAGATAAACATTGAGGTGACATGATGGAGAAACTATACCAGTATCACCCCCAACAGCCATCTTCCCCAGATGCACCAGAGAAACAGAACTACATCAGAAATTACTCCTTTACCCCACCCATGTTCCTGTTGAGTGTGAGCACACACTCCTGAAAGCATGTAAGCCAGCCCTTCAAGATGTTCTCTCTCCCATTTTAGACAACCAATGTTTTCATTTCCTAATCCAATTCTTTATCACACTAGGCCTGAGAGCAGGTCTCCATGCTCATCGTCAGACATATAGGCGGTGCTGTGTGAACCTTGGTCTGAATAAATGATGCTCAGCCATTCACAATGATGCGTATCTTCTATTTAAATCTTGGATAAGTCTTGCCATCTGCCAAGGGTTAGTGAAGCCCAGGTCAAATCTCGACAGGGTCCAATACCATCAAGTTCAATTTTTTTGCTGCCCAGAAATTTGAGCATCAGTCTCACCTGCCTGCAATGTTCAGGGTCTTCCCACCAGGGCATCAGCCACACAACCATCTGCAGTCTCTGTCTCTTCTGATAGCAGACAGAAGACATCTTTTTTTTTTTAAACTAAGGGTGCCTTTTTTTATTTTATTTATTCATTTTAGTGAGGAAAGAGAGAGAGGGAGAGAGAGAGACAGAGAGAGGGAGAAAGAGATAGGGGGAAGGAGCTGGAAGCATCAACTCCCATATGTGCCTTGACCAGGCAAGCCCAGAATTTCAAACCGGCGACCTCAGCATTTCCAGGTCGACGCTTTATCCACTGCGCCACCACAGGTCGACAGAAGACTTCTTATTGAAAATTTGTGCCTCTGATGATGCAAGAGGACTCTCTACAGTCAGCTCATCAGTGCACTGAGGCAGTATTCCCAGAGCCACTTGTCTCACAGACCAAGATGAATACTTTATGCAGCACACTGGAATACCAGCTTGTAAATTACAACAACCTTTCTAAATTGGAGTAAAGTTATCACGGGTATCAACATATCCTACTGCGTCAATATAACAAGACCCCCAGTGCACATTGCGTTAGTAGGACAGATTTCCATAAACCATGTAGTGTATGAAGCACATAGTCTGGGCACTGTTCACAGTCTTTCAGTCCATATGTGCCAAACACAGGGGCTTTTTTCACTGTTAAATTGTTCCAACACTGTTAAAGTAACAGTCTGAAATTCAGCTCCAATGAGCTGATCATTTCTTTTTTATTCAACCCAAGTCTTCCCTTACACTGGTCTTTCTGCACCAGCTGCCCAAATATGATGCTGTCCATTCAATTGCGAGCTGCCATCCACAAATGAAACAATTCTTTGTTGTTCAGCTCAGAGTGCTTCACAGGGCACTGTCCAATGACAGTAGAATGCAGTAATTCCTTATGTAGTTTCCAAGTCACTCCTGGCAGAAGAGGCTCCCTGCCACTTTTACAGGACTTCCTTGCAGTCCCCAGTCACCACAGTTTCACATAAACAATTTCCATTATGTTATGAGAATCTTCTGGGCATTGCTATCCCTATTAGACATTTCAGTTCTCTCATACAAAGACAAAGTCATCGGTACTGAGAGGCATTCAGAGGCTCTTGTCATAGTCACAAGACTATTCCTCACAAAAGACTTTTGTCACTGAGAATCTGTCCACAACAGCACTCAGCCTCTATATGGCACTGTGTGCATTCAGGCAATCTGACTGGTTCCCTTTTAATATGACCAATGACTATCGCTTGATGGGCGGATTTATATGCATTCTTGTTTTACTAACTAATGTACAAACATATGCCCCATTTAGATACAGTTTCTATTCCCTTAATTCAATCAGGTAAAGCAGATGCAATCATTTCACACATTGATTGTTTCAAACATACCAATTTTTCTACAACCCTTTACATAAATTCCATCAACTCATATTTTCCCTTACTAACCAGAAGTTAAACTCTGTCAGAATTAATGGCTTAGCTTTTACTGTTCATGGGAATCCTACATCATGCATCAAGTGTCCTCTGTGCTAACCCCCTAATTTCTTGAATAGTTCCATTGACAAGCAGCCACTAACCTTTGGGAATTGCCTCAGGTCACTTCAAGGTCACAAGAAAGCATTTTTCACACTCAAAAACTGGGAAAATCCTAAGACCAAATACTATTTCTTATACTCACAATCCACCCCATGGCTTCCATCGCAGACCCAACTCAGGTGTGCAGGCTTTCTTTTCACCTTCTCAGGTGAGAAAAGCAACAATGTCATCAGTCCTACCTGGCTTCCCCCTGTCGGGTACCTGGTATATTCAGGCTAATAGATTTTATTTTTCTGCTCTAAATCACTTTGAAATGTTAATGAAACATTGTATTTCTCTCATTGAATAACCCATGTGTTCATTCCTTTTATATATATATATATATATATATATATATATATATATATATATATTTTTTTTAAAGGAAAGGAGTAACTATTTATACACAAGTCATTTACCCTTTGGAAGGGACATCAGGTTCACTACCTGCTGAGCTAGATGCTGGCAGCAATACTAGAGCAGCAAGTGACTCCCTCTCAGTTCACTTCTGCTCAAAAATGGTGAAATTACACATGTGCAGGATTCAGGAGCTACCTTTTCCACCCAGCAATATGACTAACTCACTATTAGTCCCATTTTGTCAAACAGGATGAAAGAACCTCCCATCCAATCAGGCACCCAGGAAAAGTGGCATAGAAGTTAAAACCAGTTACAGTCTCTTGCTTCAGTTGGACATGCTTATACTCCACGTGGTCACATTCCTGCTACTGTGACCAATGCATCAGCAGACTAAAGTAAAAAGTTGAGGGAATATGATGGAGAAACTATACCAGTATCAACCCCACCAGCCATCTTCCTCAGATGCACCAAAGAAACAGAACTACATCAGGGGCCACTCCTTTACCCCACCCATGTTCCTGTTGAGTGTGAGCACACACTCCTGAAAACATGTAAGCCAGCCCTTCAAGATGTTCTCTCTCTCACTTAGACTACCAATGTTTTTATTTCCAACTCCAAATTTTTATCAAAGTAGGCCTGACAGCAAGTCTCTGTGCTCATCGTCAGACAAATAGGGGGTGCCGTGTGAAAATGGTCTGAATAAATGATGCTCAGCCATTCACAATGGTGTGTACCTTCTAGTTAAACTTTGATAAGCCTTTGAAAATTGCCATATACCAAAAGTCAGCCAAGCACAGGCCAAGTCTTGACAGTGTCCAGTCCTATCAAATTCTAATTTTTGGCTACCCAGGGCTATGAGTATCACCATCACCAGCCGGAATGTTCAAGGTCATCCCACAAGGGCATCGGCCACATGCCCATCTGCAGTCTCTGCTCTTGTGCTGACAGACAGACAGACTTCTTATTGAAAATTTGTGCCTCTGATGATGCGAGTAAACTCTCTTCAGTCAGCCCATTAATGTACTGTGGCCATGTCCACACAGCCACTTGTCTCACACTTAGGTGGACACTTCATAGAGCTCACAGGGGTACAAGCTTGTCAACTCCAATATCTTTCAAACCTGCAGTAAGGTTCACATGGGCATCAACACGTCCTACTTCTTCAGTAGGGTCAGACCCCAAGTGCACATCCATTAGTAGGGCAGCTTTCTGTGTACCATGTGGTGTAAGGAACACATTTAAGGCACTGTCCACTGTCCTTCAGTCCATATATGCCAAACACAGGGGCTTCTTTCACTGTTCAATTGTTCCATCACTGTTACAATAACAGTCTAAAATTCAGCTCCAATGAGCTGAGCATTTATTAATTTATTCAATCCTAGCTTTTCTATTTATTCACCTTTCTATACCAGCTGCCCAAACACGATGTTGTCCATTCACTTGGGAGCTGCCATCTACAAAGTGACACAGCTCTTTGTTGGTCAGCAGAGAGTGGTTCACAGGGCACCATCCAATGACAGTAGAATCCAGCAACTTTTTACACAGTTTCCAAGTCACTCCTGGCAGAAGAGGTTCACTGCCACCCCATATGACTTCTTTGCCATTCCCAGGCACTGTGGTTTCCCATAAACAATTTCCATTTTATATTGAAAATCTTCTGGGCATTTGTATCCCAATTACAAATTTCAGTTCCATCATACAAAGACAAAGTCATCGGCATTGAGGTGCACTCAGAGACTCTTGTCATAGTTCCAAGTCTCTTCCTCACAAAGGATTAAGGCATGGAGAATCTGTCCACAGCAGCACTCAGCTTCTATATGGTACTGTGTGTGCTCAGGCCATTTGACTGGTTCCTTTTTAGTATGAACAGTGACTATCACTTGAAGGACGAATGTACTGTGACCAATGCATCAGTAGACTCAAGTTAAAAATTGAGGTGATATGATAGGAAAAGCATACCACTATCACCCCCACCAGCCATGCTCCCCAGATGCATCAGAGAAACAGAACTACATGAGGGATCAGTCCTTTTCCCCACCATGCTCCTGTTGAGTGTGCACACACACTCCTGAAAGCATGTAAGCCCACCCTTGAAGCTATTCTCTCCCAAATTTTAGACAACCAATGTTTTATTTCTTGCTCTAATTTTCTTTCACACTGTGACTACAGCGAGTATGTAAGTGCCTCATCAGACATATAGGTGGTCTCATGTGAACTCTGGTCTAAACAAATGATGCTCAACCATTCACAGTGGTGCATATCTTCTATTTATGTCTTGGATAAGTCTTTGAGGATTGCAATTTACCACAGGGTTAGCCAAGCCCAGGCCAAGTCTCAACAGGGTCCAATGATGTCAAGTCCGATTTTTTGGCAGTCCTGGGCTATGAGCATCAGTCGCAACTGCCACCGATGTTCATGGTCTTCTCACCAGGGCATCTGCCAAACACCCATCTGCAGTCTCCGCTCTTTTTTTGGCATACAGAAGACTTCTTATTGAAAATTTGAGTATCTGATGATGCTAGAGGACTCTCTTCAATGAATGCACTACAGCTGTGTTCCCACAGTCTTTTCTCTCACAGACTAAGGTGGGCACTCCATAGAGCACACTGGGGTACCAGCCTGTCAACCTTAACATCCTTTCAAACCTGGATGAGGTTCTCATGAGCATTAACAAGTCCTACTTCTTCAGTAGGGTCAGACCCCATGCATACATCCCTTTAGTAGGACAGCTTTCCATGTACCAGAGTAAGGAACACATTTCAGGGCACTGTCCTCTGCCCTTCAGTCCATATATGCCAAACACAGGGGCTTCTTTCACTGTTCAATTGTTCCATCACTGTTACAACAACAGTCTGAAATTCAGCTCCAATGAGCTGAGAGTTTATTAATTTATTCAATCTGAGCCTTTCTATCTATTGGTCTTTCTACACCAGCTGCCCAAACAAGATGTTGTCCATTCACTTGGGAGCTGCCATCTACAAAGCAAAACAGCCCTTTTTTGGTCAGCAGAGAGTGGTTCACAGGGCACCGTCCAATGACAGTAGAATCCAGCAACTTTTTACGCAGTTCCCAAGTCACTCCTGGCAGAAGAGGTTCACTGCCACTCCTATATGACTTCTTTGCCATTCCCAGCATTGTGGTCTCCCATAAACAATTTCCACTTTATATTGAAAATCTTCTGGGCATTCACATCCCAATTACAAATTTCAGTTCCATCATACAAAGACAAAGTCATCAGCATTGAGGTGCACTCAGAGACTCTTGTCATAGTCCCAAGTCTCTTCCTCACAAAGAACTAAGGCATGGAGAATCTGTCCACACCAGCACTCAGCTTCTAAATGGTACTGTGTGTGCTCAGGCCATTCGACTGGTTCTTTTTTAGTATGAATAGTGACTATCACTTGAAGGACGTATCTACTTTGACCAATGCATAAGTTGACTAACGAGTAGATTTTTTTTGTTCAACTTGAGTCTTTCTTTATACTGGTCTTCCTACACCAGCTGCCCAAACATGATGTTATCCATTCACTTGGGAGCTGCCAACTACAAGTGAAGCAAATCTTTGTTGTCCAACTCAGAGTGGCTCACCAGGCACTGTCCAATGACAGTAGAATGCAGTCACTCCTTACGCAGTGTCTGTGTCACTTCTGGCAGAAGAGGCTCACTGCACTCCTATATGACTTTCTTCCAGTCCACAGGAACCATGGTCCCACATAAATTATTGCTGTTTTATCATGAAAATCTTCTGGGTACTGCTATTCCTATTAGACATTCAATTCCATCATACAAAGGCACAGTCATCTGCTCTGAGAAGCACTTTGAGGCTCTTCTCATAGTCCCAAGTCTATTCCTCACAATGTATTAACTAAGGCATGGAGAATGTGTCCACACCAGCACTCAGCCTCTATATGGCACTGTGTGCACTCAGGCAATCTGACTGGTTCTCTTTTAGTATGACCAAATGCTATCACTTGATGGGCGAATTTACATGTGTTCTTGTTTTAGTAAATAATGTACAGACATGTGCCCCATTTAGAATCAGTTTCTACACACTTAAATCAATCAGGTAAAACACATGCAACCATTTCACATAATGATTGTTTCAAATATAACAATTTTTCTATATCCTTTTACATAAATTCCATCAACTCTTATTTTTCCTGACTATAACCTCTGTCAGATTTTAATGGCTTAGGTTTCACCGTTCATGGGAATCCTAAGTCATGCATCAAGTGTCCTCCTTGCCAACCCTCTAATTCCTTGAATAGTTTCATTGACAAGCAGTCATCAACCTTTGGGATGTCCCTCAGGTCACTTCAAGGTCACAAGAAAGCATTTTTCACATTCAACAACTGGGAAACTCCTAAGACCAAATACTATTTCTTATACTCACAATCTACCCGATGGCTTCCAATATAGACCCCTTAGGGAATATCTGTCATAAAAATGAAGAGGTACTGACACACGATTAAGATCCCAGACCATAACTATCCCAGTCCTCCTCCCAGGACAAGGCCACTCAGGTGTGCAGGCTTCCTTTTCACCTTCTCAGGTGAGAAAAGTAATGATGCCATCAGTTCCTGTTGAGTGTGAGCACACACTCCTGAAAGCATGTAAGCCAGCCCTTCAAGCCTACCTGGCTTCCCCCTGTCGGATACCTGGTTTATTCAGGCTAAGGGACAATTTTATTCTCTTGCTCTGAATTTCTTTGAAATATTAATGAAACATTGCATTTCTCTCATTGATTAACCCATGTGTTCATTCCTTTATTTATCCATATTTTTAAAAAAGGGAACATTGGAACTATTTATACACATTGTAACTATTTATATACTTTTCTCACCTGAGAAGGTGAAAAGGAAGCCTGCACACCTGAGTGGCCTTGTTCTGGGAGGAGGACTGGGATAGTTACGGTCTGCAATCTTAATCGTGTGTCAGTACCTCTTCATTTTTATAATAAAAAAGCTGTTAAAATTCAACATACTTGTCAAATTAAATCACATCCTGTTTTACAATACACTAAGTAGATTTATATAAAAAAAGCTAAAAAGACAGAAGGTAAAAGAGTAGGATGGGAAGTCATTGAGTGCAGGGACATGAGTTCCTAGCACAGTGCATGGTATATGATGAGCACTTTCAAAGTCTTTATTATAGCACGGCTGGAAGGAAAGAAGAAAAACAAGATGAACCGAGAGATTTTCAGAAAACAAATCACTAAGTATACACAAAAATTTTACAGAAACGGCAAATTGGAATCAATGTTTATAGACAATGCCCTCTCCCAAACTATTCCTTTGGACCTCTACGGAGGCATGATTTTCAAGATGCGCACGAGGTGACAGCAGAGAAGGACATGTAACAGAGACCATTATTGTATGTTCTATGGAGCAAGTTCCAGGCAACTTCAGAGGATGGAAATGATACCAAGTATTTCTCTTGCTTTCACTAAAATTAATGATGAAAGAATTAGCAAGAATTATCTAGAAATTCCTTATATTTACAAGTTATAAAAGTTTCTTTTAGATAGCCTAGGATTCAACATTCATAAATAACGAACAACACCCAACTAATGTGATTTTCTAGGTGAACTGATCTGAGCTGTTATTCGGAAGGTGAGCATGAGGTGGCAGCAGGGAAGCTCACCTGGAAAAAATTTACCACAGATAATTATATATGTTCTATCAAGCAAGTTTCAACTACCTCTAACTTTAGAAATGATATAAAGCATGATATTTTTGTCATTATACTTAATATAGTAAAGAATAATAAAAATAACTAAAAATCTCTTTTTTTGAAGGTAAGGAAATTCACTCCTAAATAATTCCCCGTCCTCAAAATCACAATTCAAGTTGCAAAATACCTTAAAATTAATGGAAATTAAAACTACATAATAAAACCTATGGAAAAATGTAGTGATGAATATAATTTAGGGCAAGAAAACCTTAAATTTCACAGCATTTCCACCCATACTAAGAACCTGGATACTAAATAAAAGACAGAGATAGTAAAAAAAAAATGTTCACAGACTGACCAAGAGATGGTGCAGTGGTTAGAGCATTTCACTGGAATGTGGTGGACCCAGGTTTGAGATCCCAAGGATGCCAGCTTCAGCGTGGGCTTATGTGGTTTGAGCAAAGCTCACCAGCTTGAGCCCAAGATCGGTGGCTCGAGCAAGCGGTCACTCGATCAGCTGTAGCCCCCTGGTCAAGTCACATATGAGAAAGGAGTAAATGAACACATAAGGTGGAACACCGAAAAACCGATGATTGATCTGTGACCAGGCACATAATAAAAAACTCTCTCCATCTCTGTCTGACTGTCCCTATCTATTCCTCTCTCTGACGTTCTCCCACTCTCAGTAAATAAAAAAGAGAAAAGAAAAAAGAACTGTTCACATAGACATTTGGAGTGTGTATACCATATTTCCCCATGTATAAGACTCATTTTTTTTTTGAAAAATGAGGTTTTAGAAAACTGGGTGCATCTTATACATTAGTTGAAGTATTTTTTACAGGCATTTCCCATTTGCTCGAATCCGCTATCATTTTCTCATACTTTGTGCCCCATAATTAAGGTGTGTCTTATACAGGGAGGCTTCTTACACATGGGGAAATATGGTAGTTTACAAACTTACCATTTATTTCCTCTTGGGGTGAGATTTTGAAAAACATAATTCAATCTTCTATGCAATTTAAGCTGCAAAAACAACAACAAAAAGCCATTGTCATTTTTTTGTTTATTTATTTATTCATATTAGAGGCATGACAAAGGGGGGGGGAAAGACAGACAGATAGTCAGAGACATCAATCTGTTTCTCTATCTGCCTTGACCGAGGTGCAAACCTATGATATTAGGATATGTGTCTGATTCTTTAACTACTCAGCTCTCTGGTGAGAGCAAGCCATTGTCTTTTGGGAAAAAAATTTACTAGGGAAAACCAGAATTAATTAATAAATAAAATGATAATCTAGTCTGCTGTGGTGACAACACCAGAAGACATTTCCTTGCTCTTCAATTCAAAGGCATAAACACTATTTCTAATTATTTAGCACAGAGTGATCCCATTCCTAATATGAACATTACCTAGTGCCGTGGCAGTAAGATGTTGACATCAGAATTTATCTGAGCATTGGTCAACACATAAAAGCTAGGTTCTTGTCCTCACAGAACACCACACAAGGTCTTTGTTTCATAAGCTCTATATTTTCTCAGTTTTATACCTGAGAGCATGCATTGCTGAAAACCCAACACTTATGTCTCAGCTCTTCCTTCTGAGAAACTGATATACTAAATATCGCCAAAGTACATCATAACTGACACCAAAGATTTTGCACTACCAAATTCAGTGATTGTTAAACTTACAATTATTTACTTATGAATATTTATTCTTTCTATCTACGCCATCACAAAGCATTATTCATAAAGACAAAAAGTGAATCTGTTTCATTCAATATAGGCAACCAGTGTCGAGCACATTGCCTGGAACATAAAAGAAATATAATAAGTGTTTCCTGAATGAATGTATAAAAAGGCATTTGCATACATACACAGATTTCCACAAATAACAGACATGTGGACAGAGAGAGATATGCTCACGTGAAATTCACATCTATGCACACAGATGTTCACACTGCTAATGTACCTGAGTATATATACATAGAGAAATATAATAGGTACACAAAGAATATGGAGAAGATGTCCTAATAATAACCATCATTATATCTGTATGAAAATTTGTTGTTATTGTTTTTCAGATCATTTTTCTTCCCCTCTGCAATAAATAAATTTTTATAATAAAAAAGCTGTTAAAATTCAACATACTTGTCAAATTAAATCACATCCTGTTTTACAATACACTAAGTAGATTTATATAAAAAAGCTAAAAAGACAGAAGTTAAAAGAGTAGGATGGGAAGTCATTAAGTGCAAGAACATGAGTTCCTAGCACAGTGCAGGTATATGATGAGCACTTTCAAAGGCTTTATTAAAGCATGGATGGAAGGAAAGAAGAAAAACAAGATGAACCGAGACATTTTCAGAAAACAAACCACTAAAGATACACAAAAACTTTACAGAAACAGCAAATTGGAATCAACGTTTATAGACAATGCTCTCTATCAAACTATTCCTTTGGACTGAGGCGTGATTCCCAAGATGCGCACAAGGTGGCAACAGAGAAGCCCATGTAACAGAGACCATTATTGTATGTGCTATGGAGCAAGTTCCAGGCAACTTCAGAGGATGGAAATGATACCAAGTATTTCTCTTCCTTTCACTACAATTAACGTTGAAAGAATTAGCAAGCAGTATCTAGAAATTCCTTATATTTACAAGTTATAAAAGTTTCTTTTAGATAGCCTAGGATTCAACATTCATAGATAACGCACAACACCCAACTAATATATTTTTCTAGGTGAACTGATGTGAGCTGTTATTCCGAAGGTGCACATGAGGTGGCAGCAGGGAAGCTCACCTGGAAAACATTTACCACAGATAATCCTGTATGTACTTTCAAGCATGTTTCAACTACCTCAAACCTTAGAAATGATATAAAGCATATTTCTTTTTGTCATTACACTTAATATAGTAAAGAGTAATAAAAATTATCTAAAAATCTCCTTTTTGAAGGTAAGAATATTCAATCCTAAATAATTCCCTGCCCTCAAAATCACAATTCAAGTTACAAAATACCTTAAAATTAATGGAAATAAAAACTACATAAGAAAACCTATGGACCGCCCTGGCTGATTGGCTCAGTAGTAGAGCATCGGCCTGGCATGCAGGAGTCCTGGGTTCGATTCCCGGCCAGGGCACACGGAAGAAGAGCCCATCTGATTCTCCACCCCTCCCCCTCTCCTTCCTCTCTCTCTCTCTCTTCCACTCCCGCAGCAAGGCTCCATTGGAGCAAAGATGGCCCGAGCGCTGGGGTTGGCTCCTTGGCCTCTGCCCCAGGCGCTGGAGTGGCTCTGGTCGCAACAGAGTGACGCCCCGGAGGGGCAGAGCATCGCCCCCCGGTGGGCAGAGCGTTGCCCCCTGGTGGGTGTGCCGGGTGGATCACGGTCGGGTGCATGCGGGAGTCTGTCTGACTGTCTCTCCCCATTTCCAGCTTCGGAAAAATACAAAAAAAAAAACCTATGGAAAAATGTAGCGATGAATATATTTTAGGGCAAGAAAACTTTAAAATACACAGCACTTCAACCCATATTAAGAACCTGGATACTAAATAAAATCCAGAGAAAGTAAAAGAAAAAGATGTTCACAGCCTGAGCTGGTGATGCAGCAGTGGTTAGAGCATTTCACTGGAATGCGGTGGACCCAGGCTTGAGATCCCAAGGACACCAGCTTGAGCGTGGGCTCATGTGGTTTGAGCAAAGCTCATCAGCTTGAGCCCAAGGTCGCTGGCTCGAGCACGCGGTCACTCGTTCAGCTGTAGCCCCCTGGTCAGGTCATGTATGAGAAAGGAGTCAATGAACAAATAAGTTGGAACACCGAAAACCGATGATTGATCTGTGACCTGGCACATAATAAAAAACTCTCTCCATTTCTGTCTGACTGTCCCTATCTATTCCTCTCTCTGACGTTCTCCCTCTCTCAGTAAATAAAAAAGAGAAAAGAAAAAAAGAACTATTCACATAGACATTTGGAGGGTGTATACCATATCTCCCAATCTATAAGCCTTATCTTTTTTGAAAAATGAGGTGTTAGAGAACTGGGTGCATCTTAAACAGTGGTAGAAGTATTTTTTATAAGCATTTCCAATTAACTCGCATTTGCTCTCATTTTCTCAAACTTTGAGCCCCAAAATTAAGGTGTGTATTATACAGAGAGGCTTCTTATACATGGAGAAATATGGTAGTTTACAAACTTACCATTTATTTCCTCTTGGGGTGAGATTTTGTAAAACATAATTCACTCTTCTATGAAATTTAAGCTGTAAAAACAACAACAGAAAGCCATTGTCATTTTTTCATTATTTATTTATCCATGTTAGAGGCATGATAAAAGGGGGAAAAAGACAGACAGATAGTCAGAGACATCAATCTGTTTCTGTATGTGTCTTGACAAAGGTGCAAACCTATCACATTTGTATATGTGTCTGATTCTTTAAATACTGAACTCTCTGGTAAGAGCAAACAATTGTCTTTTGGAAAAAAAATTTACCAGAGGAAACCAGAGGTAATTTATTAATAAAATGATAATCTAGTCTGCTGTGGTGACAACACCAGAAGACTTTTCCTGGCTCTTAAAATTCAAAGGCATAAACACTATTTACAATTGTTTAGCACAGAGTGACCCCTTTCCTAACATGCACTTTCACTATTGCCATGGCAATATCTATACTGAGAGACCTAGTAAGCTTTCGACATCAGAATTTATATGAGCATTGGTCAACACATACGAGTTATGTTGTTTTCCTCACAGAACACCACCCAGGGTCTTTGTTTCATAACCTCTATATTTTCTCAGTTTTATACCTGAGAACATGCATTGCTGAAAAACCGAGACTTATGTCTCAGCTCTGCCTTCTGAGAAACTGATATACTGAACATCGTTAAAATAAATCATAACTGACACCAAATATTTTGCACTAACAAATTCAGTGCTTGTTAAACTTACAATTATTTACTTATGAATATTTTTTCTTTCTGTGTACCCCATCACAGAGTAGTATTCATAAAGACAGAAAGTGAGTCTGTTTCATTCAATATAGCCAACCAGTGTCGAGCACAGGCCCGGCACATAATAGAAATACAATAAGTGTTTCCTGAATGAATGAATAAATAGTCATTTTCATACATACATAGATATATACAAATAACAGACACTGTGGACACAGAGAGATATGCTTACATGCAATGCACATCTATGCACACAGATGTACACACACCTAATGTACCTGAGTATATATACATAGAGAAATATAATAGGTACACAAAGAATATGGAAAGAAAATATCCTAATATTAACAGTAGTTATAGCTGTATGAAAATTTGTTGTTGTTGTTTTTGAGATCATTTTTCTTCCCCTCTGCAATAATAATAAATTTTTTATAATAAAAAAGCTGTTAAAATTTAACATACTTGTCAAATTAAATCACATCCTGTTTTACAATACACTAAGTAGATTTATATAAAAAAGCTAAAAAGACAGAATTTAAAGAGTAGGATGGGAAGTCATTGAGTGCAGGGACATGAGTTCCTAGCACAGTGCATGGTATATGATGAGCACTTTCAAAGGCTTTATTAAAGCATGGCTGGAAGGAAAAAAGAAAAACAAGATGAACCGAGAGATTTTCAAAAAAAAAAAACCACTAAGGATACACAAAAACTGTACAGAAACGGCAAATTGGAATCAACGTTTATAGACAATGCTCTCTACCAAACTATTCCTTCAGACCTGAGGCGTGATTCTTAAGATGAGCACGAGGTGACAGCAGAGAAGCACATGTAACAGAGACCATTATTGTATGTGCTATGGAGCAAGTTGCAGGCAACTTCAGAGGATGGAAATGATACCAAGTATTGCTTTTGCTTTCACTACAATTAACATTGAAAGAATTAGCAAGCAGTATCTAGAAATTCCTCATATTTACAAGTTATTAAAGATTCTTTTAGATAGCCTAGAATTCAACATTCATAGATAACGAACAACACCCAACTAATGTGTTTTTCTAGGTGAACTGACCTGAGCTGTTATTCTGAAGGTGCACACGAGGTGGCAGCAGGGAAGCGCACCTGGAAAACATTTACCACAGATAATCCTGTATGTTCTTTCAAGCAAGTTTCAACTACATCGAACCATAGAAATGATATAAAGCATGTTTTTTTGTCATTATACTTAATATAGTGGAGAGTAATAAAAATTAACTAAAAATCTCATTTTTTGAAGGTAAGGAAATTCTCTCCTAAATAATTCCCCGCCCTCAAAATCACAATTCAAGTTGCGAAATACCTTAAAATTAATGGAAATTAAAACTACATAATGAAACCTATGGAAAAATGTAGTAATGAATATATTTTAGGGGAAGAAAACCTTAAAATTCACAGCCTTTCCACCCATAGTAAGAACCTGGATACTAAATAAAAGCCAGGGAAAGTAAAAGAAAAAAATGTTCACAGCCTGAGCAAGTGATTGCGCAGTGGTTAGAGCATTTCACTGGAATGCAGTGGACCCAGCTTTGAGATCCCAAGGGCGCCAGCTTGAGCGTGGGCTCATGTGGTTTGAGCAAAGCTCACCAGCTTGAGCCCAAGATCAGAGGCTCAAGCATGTGGTCACTCGATCAGCTGTAGCCCCCTGGTCAAGTCACATATGAGAAAGGAGTCAATGAACACATAAGGTGGAACAAGGAAAAACCGATGATTGATTTGTGACATGGCACATAAAATTTTTTTTTCCATTTCTGTTTGACTGTACCTATCTATTTTTCTCTCTGACGTTCTCCCACTCTCAGTAAATAAAAAAGAGAAAAGAAAAAAAGAACTGTTCACATAGACATTTGGAGGGTGTATACCATATTTCCCCATGTATAAGACTCATTTTTTTTGAAAAATGAGAGGTTAGAAAACTGGGTGCATCTTATACAGTGGTTGAAGTATTTTTTTACAAGCATTTCCCATTTACTCGCATTTGCTATCATTTTCTCATACTTTGTGCCCCATAATTAAGGTGTGTCTTATACAGGGAGGCTTCTTATACATGTGGAAATATGGTAGTTTACAAACTTACCATTTATTTCCTCTTGGGGTGAGATTTTGAAAAACATAATTCATTCTTCTATGCAATTTAAGCTGCAAAAACAACAACAAAAAGCCATTGTCATTTTTTCGTTTATTTATTTATTCATGTTAGAGGCATGACAAAGGGGGGGAAAAGACAGACAGATAGTCAGAGACATCAATCTGTTTCTGTATGTGCCTTTACCGAGGTGCAAACCTATGATATTAGCATATGTGTCTGATTCTTTAACTACTGAGCTCTCTGGTGAGAGCAAGCCATTGTCTTTTGGGAAAGAAATTTACTAGGGAAAACCAGAGTTAATTAATAAATAAAATGATAATCTAGTCTGCTGTGGTGACAACACCAGAAGACATTTCCTTGCTCTTCAATTCAAAGGCATAAACACTATTTCTAATTGTTTAGCACAGAGTGACCCCTTTCCTAATATGAACATTCCCTAGTGCCGTGGCAGCAGTCTGTACTAAGAAACCTCGTAAGCTGTCAACATCAGAATTTATCTGAGCATTGGTCAACACATAAAAGCTAGGTTCTTTTCCTCACAGAACAACACACAAGGTCTTTGTTTCATAACCTCTATATTTTCTCAGTTTTATACCTGAGAGCATACATTGCTGAAAACTCCACACTTATTTCTCAGCTCTGCCTTCTGAGAAACTGATATACTGAATATCACCAAAATGCATCATAACTGACAACAAAGATTTTGCACTGCCAAATTCAGTGATTGTTAAACTTACAATTATTTACTTATGAATATTTATTCTTTGTATCTACCCCATCACAGAGTATTATTCATAAAGACAATAAGTGAGTCTGTTTCATTCAATATAGGCAACTAGTGTCGAGCACAGTGCCTGGCACATAAAAGAAATAAAATAAGTGTTTCCTGAATGAATGAATAAATAGTCATTTGCATACGTACACAAATATCCACAATTAACAGACACTGTGGACACAGAGAGATATGCTCACGTGCAATGCTTATCTATGCACACAGATGTCCACACTCCTAATGTACCTGAGTATATATACATAGAGAAATATAATAGGTACACAAAGAATATGGAAGAATATGTCCTAATATTAACATTAGTTATATCTGTTTAAAAATTTGTTGTTGTTGTTTTTCAGATCATTTTTCTTCCCCTCTGCAATAAATAAATTTTTTATAATAAAAAATTTTTAAAATTCAACATACTTGTCAAACTAAATCACATCCTGTTTGACAATACACTAAGTAGATTTATATAATAAAGCTAAAAAGACAGAAATTAAAAGAGTAGGATGGGAAGTCATTAAGTGCAGGAACATGAGTTCCTAGCACAGTGCATGGTGTATGATGAGCACTTTCAAAGGCTTTATTAAAGCATGGATGGAAGGAAAGAATAAAAACAAGATGAACCGAGACATTTTCAGAAAAGAAACCACTAAGGATACACAAAAACTTTACAGAAACAGCAAATTGGAATCAATGTTTTTAGACAATGCTCTCTATCAAACTATTCCTTTGGACCTGTACTGAAGCACGATTTCCAAGATGCGCACAAGGTGGCAGCAGAGAAGCCCATGTAACAGAGACCATTATTGTATGTGCTATGGAGCAAGTTACAGGTAACTTCAGAGGATGAAAATGATTCCAAGTATTTCTCTTGCTTTCACTACAATTAACGTTGAAAGAATTAGCAAGCAGTATCTAGAAATTCCTTATATTTACAAGTTATAAAAGTTTCTTTTAGATAGCCTAGGATTCAACATTCATAGATAACGCACAACACCCAACTAATGTATTTTTCTAGGTGAACTGATGTGAGCTGTTATTCCGAAGGTGCACACAAGGTGGCAGCAGGGAAGCGCACCTAGAAAACATTTACCACAGATAATCCTGTATGTACTTTCAAGCAAGTTTCAACTACCTCAAACCTTAAAAGCATATTTCTTTTTGTTATTACACTTAATATAGTAAAGAGTAATAAAAATTAACTAAAAATCTCTTTTTTGAAGGTAAGAAAATTCACTCCTAAATAATTCCCCACCCTCAAAATAACAATTCAAGTTGTGAAATACCTTAAAATTAATGGAAATAAAAACTACATAAGGAAACCTATGGAAAAATGTAGAGATGAATATATTTTAGGGGAAGAAAACCTTAAAATACACAGCCTTTTCACCCATACTAAGAACTTGGATACTAAATAAAATCCAGAAAAAGTAAAAGAAAAAAATGTTCACAGCCTGAGCAGGCGATGGTTTAGTGGTTAGCACATTTCACTGGAATGCGGTGGACCCAGGTTTGAGATTCCAAGGACGCCAGCTTGAGCGTGGGCTCATAAGGTTTGACCAAATCTCACCAGCTTGAGCCCAAGGTCGCTGGCTCGAGCAAGCAGTCACTCGATCAGTTGTAGCCCCCTGGTCAAGTCACATATGAGAAAGGAGTCAATGAACACATAAGGTGGAACAAAGTAAAACCGATGATTGATCTGTGACCTGGCACATAATAAAAAACTCTCTCCATTTCTGTCTGACTGTCCCTATCTATTCCTCTCTCTGACGGTCTTCCTCTCTCAGTAAATAAAAAAGAGAAAAGAATAAAAGAACTGTTCACATAGACATTTGGTGGGTGTATACCATATTTACCCATGTATAAGACTCATGTTTTTTGAAAAATGAGGGGTTAGAAAACTAGGTGCCTCTTATACAGTGGTTGAAGAATTTTTTACAAGCATTTCCCATTTACTCGCATTTGCTATCATTTTCTCAAACTTTGTGCCCCAAAATTCAGGTGTGTCTTATACAGGGAGGCTTCTTATACATGGGGAAATATGGTAGTTTACAAACTTACCATTTATTTCCTCTTGGGGTGAGATTTTGTAAAACATAATTTATTCTTGTATGCAATTTAAGCTGCAAAAACAACAACAAAAAGCCATTGTCATTTTTTCATTATTTATTTATTCATGTTAGAGGCATGATAAAAGGGGGAAAAGACAGACAGATAGTCAGAGACATCAATCTGTTTCTGTATATGCCTTGACCGAGGTGCATACCTATGACATTTGCGTATGTGTCTGATTCTTTAAATACTGCGCTCTCTGTTGAGAGCAAGCCACTGTCTTTTGGAAAAAAAATTTACCAGAGGAAATCAGAGGTAAATAATAAATAAAATGATAATCAAGTCTGCTGTGGTGACAACACCAGAAGACTTTTTCTGGCTCTTAAAATTCAAAGGCATAAACACTATTTCCAATTGTTTAGCACAGAGTGACTGCTTTCCTAACATGCACTTTCACTATTGCCTTGGCAGTATCTATACTGAGTGACCTAGTAAGCTTTCGACATCAAAATTTATCTGAGCATTGGTCAACCCATACGAGCTATGTTGTTTTCCTCACAGAAAACCACCCAGGGTCTTTGATTCATAACCTCTATATTTTCTCAGTTTTATACCTGAGAACATGCATTGCTGAAAAACCGAGACTTATGTCTCAGCTCTGCCTTCTGAGAAAATGATATACTGATCATCACCAAAATAAATCATAACTGACACCAAAGATTTGCACTACCAAATTAAGTGATTTTTAAACTTACAATTATATACTTATGAATATTTTTTTCTTACTATCTACCCCATCACAGAGTAGTATTCATAAAAACAGAAAGTGAGTCTGTTTCATTCAATATAGGCAACTAGTGTTGAGCACAGTGCCTGGCACATAAAAGAAATACAATAAGTGTTTCCTGAATGAATGAATAAATAGTCATTTGCATACATACACAAATATCCACAAATAACAGACACTGTGGACACAGAGAGATATGCTCACGTGCAATGCTTATCTATGCACACAGATGTACACACTCCTAATGTACCTGAGTATATATACATAGAGAAATATAATAGGTACACAAAGAATATGGAAAGATCATGTCCTAATATTAAGAGAAGTTATATCTGTATGAAAATTTGTTGTTGTTGTTTTTCAGATCATTTTTCTTCCCCTCTGCAATAATAATAAATTTTTCCTAATAAAATAGCTGTTAAAATTCAAAATACTGGTCAAATTAAACCACATCCTGTTTTACAATACACTAAGTAGATTTATATAAAAAAAAAAGCTAAAAAGACAGAAGATAAAAGAGTAGGATGGGAAGTCATTGAGTGCAGGGACATGAGTTCCTAGCACAGTGCATTGTATATGATGAGCACTTTCAAAGGCTTTATTAAAGCATGGCTGGAAGGAAATAAGAAAACAAATGAACCGAGAGATTTTCAGAAAACAAACCACTAAAGATACACAAAACCTTTACAGAAACGGTAAATTGGAATCAACGTTTATAGACAAAGCTCTCTACCAAACTATTCCTTTGGACCTGAGGCGTGATTCCCAAGTTGCGCACGAGGTGGCAGCAGAGAAGCACATGTAACAGAGACTATTATTGTATGTGCTATGGAGCAAGTTCCAGGCAACTTCAGAGGATGGAAATGATACCAAGTATTTCTCTTGCTTTCACTACAATTAACGTTGAAAGAATTAGCAAGCAGTAGTTAGAAATTCCTTATATTTACAAGTTATAAAAGTTTCTTTTAGATAGCCTAGGATTCAACATTCATAGATAACGAACAACACCCACTAATGTGTTTTTCTAGGTGAGTTGATCTGAGCCGTTATTCGGATGGTGCACACGAGGTGGCAGCAGGAAAGCACACCTGGAAAACATTTACCACATATACTCCTGTATGTTCTGTCAAGCAAGTTTCAACTACCTTGAACCTTGAACTTTAGAAATGATATAAAGCATGTTTTTTTTTGTCATTACACTTAATATCGTAAAGATTAATAAAAAATAACTAAAAATCTCTTTTTTTGAAGGTAAGGAAATTCACTCCTAAATAATTCCCCGCCCTCAAAATCACAATTCAAGTTGCAAAATACCTTAAAATTAATGGAAATAAAAACTACATAATGAAAACTATCGAAAAATGTAGTGATGAATATATTTTAGGGCAAGAAAACCTTAAAATTCACAGCCTTTCCACCCATATTAGTTTTCCAGAATACTAAATAAAAGCCAGAGAAAGTAAAAGAAAAAAATGTTCACAGCCTGATCAGGTGATTGTACAGTGGTTAGAGCATTTCACTGGAATGCGGTGGACCCAGCTTTGAGATCCCAATGGCACCAGCTTGGGCGTGGGCTCATGTGGTTTGAGCAAACCTCACCAGCTTGAGCCCAAGATTGGTGGCTCGAGCAAGCAGTCACTCGATCAGCTGTAGCCCCCTGGTCAAGTCACATATGACAAAGGTGTCAATGAACACATAAGGTGGAACAACAAAATCTGATGATTGATCTGTGACCTGGCACATAATAAAAAACTCTCTCCATTTCTGTCTGACTGTCCCTATCTATTCCTCTCTCTGACGTTCTCCCACTCTCAGTAAATAAAAAAGAGAAAAGAAAAAAAGAACTGTTCACATAGACATTTGGTGGTTTTATACCATATTTCCCCATGTATTAGATTCATCTTTTTTGAAAAATGATGTTTTAGAAAACTGGGTGCGTCTTATACAGTGGTTGAAGTATTTTTTACAAGCATTTCCCATTTACTCGCATTTGCTATCATTTTCTTAAACTTTGTGCCCCTTAATTAAGGTGTGTCTTATACAGGGAGGCTTCTTATACATGGGGAAATATGGTAGTTTACAAACTTACCATTTATTTCCTCTTGGGGTGAGATTTTGAAAAACATAATTCATTCTTCTATGCAATTTAAGCTGCAAAAACAACCACAAAAAAGCCATTGTCATTTTTTCGTTTATTTATTTATTCATATTAGAGGCATGACAAAGGGGGGAAAAGACAGACAGATAGTCAGAGACATCAATCTGTTTCTGTATGTGCCTTGACCGAGGTGCAAACCTATGATATTAGCATATGTGTCTGATTCTTTAACTACTGAGCTTTCTGGTGAGAGCAAGCCATTGTCTTTTGGGAAAAAAATTTACTAGGGAAAACCAGAGTTAATTAATAAATAAAATGATAATCTAGTCTGCTGTGGTGACAAAACCAGACGACTTTTACTTGCTCTTCAATTCAAAGGCATAAACACTATTTCTAATTGTTTAGCACAGAGTGACCCCTTTCCTAACATGCACTTTCTCTTGTGCCATGGCAGCAGTCTATAATGAGAGACCTCGTAAGCTTTCGACATCAGAATTTATCTGAGCATTGGTCAATACATACATGCTAGGTTCTTTTCCTCACAGAACACCACAAAAGTTCTTTTTTCATAACCTCTATATTTTCTAAGTTTTATACCTGAGAGCATGCATTGCTGGAAACCCAACACTTATGTCTCAGCTCTGCCTTCTGAGAAACTGATATACTGAATATCGCCAAAATACATCATAACTGACAACAAAGATTTTGCACTACCAAATTCAGTGATTGTTAAACTTACAATTATTTACTTATGAATATTTATTCTTTCTATCTACCCCAATACAGAGTAGTATTCATAAAGACAGAAAGTGAGTCTGTTTCATTCAATATAGGCAACCAGTGTCGAGCACAGTGCCTGAAACATAATAGAAATACAATAAGTGTTTCCTGAATGAATGAATAAAAAGTCATTTGCATACGTACACAGATATCCACAAATAACAGACACTGTGGACACAGAGAGATATGCTCACGTGCAATGCTTATCTATGCACACAGATGTACACACACCTAATATACCTGAGTATATATACATAGAGAAATATAATAGGTACACAAAGAATATGGAAGAATATGTCCTAATATTAACATTAGTTATATCTGTATGAAAATTTGTTGTTGTAGTTTTTCAGATCATTTTTCTTCCCCTCTGCAATAATAATAAATTTTTTATAATGTAAAGGTTGTTAAAATTCAACATACTTTTCAAATTAAATCACATCCTGTTTTACAATACACTAAGTAGATTTATATAATTAAGCTAAAATGACAGAAGTTAAAAGAGTAGGATGAGAAGTCATTGAGTGCAGGGACATGAGTTCCTAGTACAGTGCATGGTATATGATGAGAACTTTCAAAGTCTTTATTAAAGCATGGCTGGAAGGAAAGAAGTAAAACAATATGAACTGAGATATTTTCAGAAAACTTCACAAAGTTTTGTGTAAGGATACACAAAAAATTTACAGAAATGGCAAATTGGAATTAAGGTTTATAGACAATGCTCTCTACCAAACTATTCCTTTGGACCTGTACTGAGGCATGATTCCCAAGATGTGCACGAGGTGGCAGCAGAGAAGCACATGTAACAAAGACCATTATTGTATGTGCTATGGAGCAAGTTCCAGGCAACTTCAGAGGATGGAAATGATACCAAGTATTTCTCTTGCTTTCACTACAGTTAATGTTGAAAGAATTAGCAAGCAGTATCTGGAAATTCCTTATATTTACAAGTTATAAAAGTTTCTTTTAGATAGCCTAGGATTCAACATTCATAGATAATGCACAACACCCAACTAATGTATTTTTCTAGGTGAACTGATGTGAGCTGTTATTCCGAAGGTGCACACGACGTGGCAGCAGGGAAGCGCACCTGGAAAACATTTACCACAGATAATCCTGTATATACTTTCAAGCAAGTTTCAAGCACCTCAATCCTTAGAAATGATATAAAACATATTTCTTTTTGTCATTACACTTAATATAGTAAAGAGTAATAAAAATTATCTAAAAATCTCTTTTTTGAAGGTAAGAAAATTCACTCCTAAATAAATCCCCACCCTCAAAATCACAATTCAAGTTGGAAAATACCTTAAAATTAATGGAAATAAAAACTACATAAGGAAACCTATGGAAAAATGTAGTGATGAATATATTTTAGGGCAAGAAAACCTTAAAGTACACAGCCTTTTCACCCATACTAAGAACCTGGATACTAAATAAAATTCAGAGAAATTAAAAGAAAAATATATTCACAGCCTGAG
Source organism: Saccopteryx leptura (assembly GCF_036850995.1). NCBI lineage: Eukaryota > Metazoa > Chordata > Mammalia > Chiroptera > Emballonuridae > Saccopteryx > Saccopteryx leptura. The sequence continues at coordinate 366,781,801 of NC_089504.1, forward strand.
CAGGCCATAGCGCAGTGTTTAGAGCATTTCACTGGAATGCGGTGGACCCAGGTTTGAGATCCCAAGGGCCCAGTTGAGAGTGGGCTCATGTGGTTTGAGCAAAGTTCATAAGCTTGAGCCCAAGGTCGCTGGCTCGAGCAAGCGGTCACTCGATCATCTGTAGCCCTCTGGTCAAGTCACATATGAGAAAGGAGTCAATGAACACATAAGGTGGAACAACGAAAAACCGATGATTGATCTGTGACCTGGCACATAATAAAAAACTCTCTCCATTTCTGTCTGACTGTCCCTATCTATTTCTCTATCATGAATAAATAAATTTATTTCTCGGTTCTTCAGCAATGCGTGTTGTCAGGTATAAAACTGAGAAAATACAAAAGTTATGAATCAAAGACCCTGGGAGGTGTTCTGTGAGCAAAAGAACCTATCTTGTATGTGGTGACTAATGCTCAAATAAATTCTGATGTCCAAAGCTTTGGAGGTCTCTCAGTCTGTACTGCTACCATGGCACAACAGAAAGTGCATTGAAAAAAGGGGTCGCTTTGTGCTAAAGAATTAGAAATAGTGTTTATGCCCCTGAATTTCAAAAGCAAAGAAAAGTCTTCTGGTGTTGTCACCACAGCAGACTAGATGATCATTTCATTTTTTAATTACCTCTGCTTTTATTTAGTAAACTCTTTCCCCAAAAGACAATGGCTTTCCTCAACAGGGAGCTCAGTAGTTAAAGCATCACACCCATATGCTAATTTCATAGGTTTGCTCCTGGGTCAAGGCACATACAGAAACAGATTGATGTTTCTGACTATCTGTCTGTCCTTTCTCCTTTCTCCCCTTTATCTTGCCTCTGACATGAATAAATAAATAAAAGAAAAAATGGCAATGGCTTTTTTGTTGTATTTTCGCAGCTTAAATTGCATAGTAGAATGAATTATGTTTTTCAAAATCTCACCCCAAGACGAAATATATGGTAAGTTTGTAAAAAAGCATATTTCCGCATGTATAAAAAGCCTCCATGTATAAGATGCACTTTAATTTTTGGACACCAAGTTTGAGAAAATTATTACAAATGCAAATAAACGAGAAATGCAAGTAAAAAGCACTACAACCACTGTATAAGATGCACCCAGTTTTCTAACCCCACATTTTTTCAAAAAAGATGAATCCTATAAATGGGGAAATATCGTATACACTCTCCAAATGTCTCTCTGAACATTTCTTTTTTTCTTTTTTCTTTTTTTTACAGAGATAGGGAAAGAGTCAGAGAGATGGATAAATAGGGATGGACAGAAGGAAATGTAGAGTTTTTATTATGTGCCAGGTCAAAATCAATTATCAGTTTTTTGTTTTGACCCCTTACATGTTCATTGACCCCTGTCTCATAAGTGCCTTGACCAAGGGGCTACAGCTGATCGAGTGACCACTTGCTCGTGCCAGAGACCTTGGGCTCAAGCTGATGAGTTTTGCTCAAACCACATGAGCCTTCACACTAGCTGGCGCCCTTGGGATCTCAAACCTGGGTCTTACAAAATCCAGTCAAATGCTCTAACCACTGTGCCATCGCCTGCCCAGGCTGTGAACGTTTTTTTCTTTTACTTTCTCTGGATTTTATGTAGTATCCAGGTTCTTAGTATGGGTAGAAAGGCTGTGTATTTTAAGGTTTTCTTGCCATAAAATATATTCATCACTACATTTTTCCATAGGTTTCCTTATGTAGTTTTTATTTCCATTAATTTTAAGGTATTTTGCAACTTGAATTGTGATTTTGAGGGTGGGTGTTATTTAGGAATAATTTCCTTACCGTCAAAAAAGGGATTTTTAGTTAATTTCTATTACTGTTTACTATATTAAGTGTAATGACAACCAGAAACATGCTTTATATCATTTCTATGGTTAGAGGTAGTTGAAACTGGCTTGAAAGAACATACAGTATTATCTGTCTAAAATGTTTTCCAAGTGCACTTCCCTGCTTTCACCTTGTGTGCACCTTGGGAATAACAGCTCAGATCAGTTCACCTGGAAAAATACATCAGTTCGGTTTTGTGCGTTATCTATCAATGTTGAATACAAGGCTATCTAAAAGAAACTTTTATAACTTGTAAATATAGGTAAATTCTAGTTACTGCTTGCTACTTCTTTCAACGTTAATTGTAGTGAAAGCAAGAGATATACTTGGTATTATTTCAATCATCTAAAGTTGGCTGGAACTTGCTCCATAGCACATAAAATAATGGTCTCTGTTACATGTGCTTCTCTGCTGCCACCTCGTGTGCATCTTGGGAATCACGCCTCAGTACAGGTTTAAAGGAATAATTTGGTAGAGAGCATTGTCTATAAATTTTGATTCCAATTTTCCGTTTCTGTAAAGTTTTTTTATGTATTCTTAGTGGTTTGTTTTCTGAAAATCTCTCAGTTCATCTTGTTTTTCTTTTTTAATTCAAGCCATGCTTTTATAAAGGCTTTGAAAGTGCCCATCATATACAAGGCACTGTGCTAGGAACTCATGTCCCTGCACTCAATGACTTCCATTATTACGCTTTTAACTTCTGTCTTTTTAACTTCTTTTTTATTCTATTTTTCTGAGGCTAGAAATGTGGAGAGACAGTCAGACAGACTCCCGCATGCGCACGAGAGAGATCCACCCCGCACGCCGACCAGGGGGTGACGCTCTGCCCACCAGGGGCGATGCTCTGCACCTCTTGGTCATCGCGCTGTTGCAATCAGAGCCACTTTAGCGCCTGGGGCAGAGGCCAAGGAGCCATCCACAGCGCCCGGGCTATCTTTGCTCCAATGGTGCCTCGGCTGCGGGAGAGGAAGACAGAGAGAGTGGAAAAAGAGGAGGAGGGGTGGAGAAACAGATGGGGGCTTCTACTGTGTGCCCTGGCCGGGAATCAAACCCATGTCTTCTGCACACCAGGCCGGTGCTTTACCATTGAGCCATCCAGCCAGGGCTAAACTTCTTTTATATACATCTACTTCGTGTATTGTAAAATAGCATGTGTTTGATTTGACAAGTATGTTGAATTTTAACAGCTTTTTCATTATAAAAAATGTATTCTTATTGCAGGAGTGCAAGAAAAATGATCTCAAAAACAACCACAACAAATTTTTGTACAGATATATCTACTGTTAATATTAGGACACTTTCTTTCCATATTCTTTGTGTACCTATTATATTTCTCTATGTATATATACTCAGATACTTTGGGTGTGTGTACATCTATGTGCATAGATGTGCATTGTCCATGAGCATATATCTCTGTGTCCACAGTGTCTGTCATTTGAGGATATCTGTGTTTGTATGCAAATGACTATTTATTCACTCATTCAGGAAACACTTTTTGTATTTCTGTTATGTGCCAGGAACTGCGCTGGACACTGTTTGCCTATAGTAAGTGAGAGAGACTCACTTTCTGTCTTTATGAATACTACACTTTCATGGGGTAGACAGAAATAAAAAATATCCATAAATAAAATAATCATAAGTTAAACATGCACTGAATTTGGTAGTGCAATATCTTTGGTGTCAGTTATGATTTATTTTGGCGATGTTCAGTATATCAGTTTCTCGGAAGGCAGAGCTGAGACATAAGTCTCAGTTTTTCAGCAATGTATGTTCTCAGTATAAAACTGAGAAAATATAGAAATTATGAAACATAGACCCTGGGAGGTGTTCTGTGAGCAAAAGAACCTAGCTTCTATGTGGTGACCAATGGTCAGATAAATTCTGATGTCCAAAGCTCAGGAGGTCTCTCAGTCTGGACTGCTGCCACGGCTCAAGAGAAAGTGTATATTAGGAAAAAGGTCGCTTTGTGCTAAACACTTAGAAATAGTGATTATGCCCCTGAGTTTCAAGAGCAAACAAAGTCTTCTGGTGTTTTCACCACAACAGATTATATTATCATTCTATTTTGTCATTACGTCTGGTTTTCTCTAGTAATTTTTTTCTCCAAAAGTCAATTGCTTACTCTCACCAGAGAGCTAAGAATTTAAAGCATCACACCCATAAGCTAATGTCATATGTTTGCTCCAGTGTCAAGGCACATACAGAAACAGATTGATGTTTCTGACTATCTGTCTTTTTCCACCTTTCTCCTGCCTCTAACATGAATAAATAAATAAAAGAAATTTGGACAATGGCTTTCTTGTTGTTGTTTTTGCAGCTTAAATTGCATAGAAGTAAGAATTATGTTTTTCAAAATCTCACCCCAAGAGGAAATCAATGGTAAGGATATAAAGTACCATATTTCCCCATGTATAAGAAGCCTCCCTGGATAAGAAGCACCTTCATTTTGGGGCACAACATTTGAGAAAATGATAACAAATGCAAATAAACAGGAAATGCAAGTAAAAAATACTACAACCACTGTATAAGACGCACCCAGTTTTCTAACCCCACATTTTTCAAAAAACATGAGTCTTATACATGGAAAAATATCGTATACACCCTCCAAATGTCTCTCTGAACATTTCTTTTCTTTTTTTTTTTTTTTTTTTTTTTACAGAGACAGGGAGAGAGTCAGAGAGAGGGATAGATAGGGACAGACAGACGGAAATGCAAAGAGTTTTTATTATGTGCCAGGTCACAGATCAATCATCAGTTTTTCATTGTGACCCCTTACGTGTTCATTGACTCCTGTCTCATAAGTGCCTTGACCAGCGGGCTACAGCTGATCGAGTGACAGCTTGCTCGTGCCAGCGACCTTGGGCTCAAGCCAGTGAGATTTCCTCAAACCACAGGAGCCCACGCTCAAGCTGGCGCCCTTGGGATCTTGAAACTTGGTCGTCAGCATTCCAGTCAAATGCTCTAACCACTGCGGAATCTCCTGCTCAGGCTGTGAACATTTTTTTCTTTTACTTTCTCTGGATTTCATTTAGTATCCTGGTTCATAGTATGGGTGTAAAGGCTTTGTATTTTAATGGGTTCTAGCTCTAAAATACATTCATCACTACATTTTTCCATAGGTTTCCTTATGTAGTTTTTATTTCCATTTATTTTAATGTATTTTGTAACTTCAATTGTGACTTTAAGGGGGTTATTTAAGAGTATATTTTTTTACCTTCATTAAAGGGGCTTTTAGTTAATTTCTATCACTGTTTTCTGTATTAAGTGTAATTACAACAAGAAACATGCTTTATATCATTTTTAAGGTTAGAGGTCGTTGAAATTTGCTTGAAAAAACATACAGGATTATCTGTGGTAAATGTTTTTCAAGTGCACTTCTCTGCTGCCACCTTGTGTGCACCTTGGAAATAAAAGTTCAGATCAGTTCACCTGGAAAAATACATCATTTGGGTGTTGAGCGTAATCTATCAATGTTGAATCCAAGGCTATCTAAAAGAAACTTTTATAACTTGTAAATATAAAGAATTTCTAGTTACTGCTTGCTACTTCTTTCAACATTAATTGTAGTGAAAGCAAGGGATATGCTTGGTATCATTTCAATCCTCTGAGGTTGTCTGGAACTTGCTCCATAGCACATAAAATAATGGTCTCTGTTACATGTGCTTCTCTGCTGCCAGCTTGTGTGCATCTTGGAAATCATGCCTCAGTACAGGTCCAAAGGAATAGTTTGGTAAAGAACATTGTGTATAAACGTTGATTCTAATTTTCCATTTCTGTAAATTTTTGTGTATCCTTAATGGTTTGTTTTTGAAAATCTCTGGGTTCATCTTCTTTTCTTCCTTTCTTCCAGCCATGTATTCATAAAGCCTTTGAAAGTGCCCATCATATACCATGCACTGTGCCAGCAACTCATGTTCCTGCACTCAATGTCTTCTCATTCTACTCTTCTTAATACTGTCTTTGGAACTTCTTTTATTTAAATCTACTTAGTGTATTGTAAAATCAGATGTGCTTTGATTTGAAAAGTAGGTTGTATTTTAACATCTTTTGTTTATAAAAAATTTATTCTCATTGCAGAAGTGCAAAAGAAAATGATCTAAAAAAATAACAACAAATTTTCATACTGATATATCTACTGTTAATATTAGCACATGTTCTTTCCATATTCTTTGTGTACCTATTATATTTCTCTATGTATATATACTCAGGTACATTCGGTGTGTGTACATCTGTGTGCATAGATGTGCCCCTTCCCCTCCCCCTTTTCCTCTCCCTTTCCCCCCTCCCACCGTAACCACCACACTCTTATCAATGTCTCTTAGTTTCACTTTTATGTCTTACCTACGTATGGAATAATGCAGTTCCTGGTTTTTTTGATTTACTTATTTCACTTTGTATAATGTTATCAAGATCCCAGCATTTTGCTATAAATGAACCGATGTCATCATTTCTTATGACTGAGTAGTATTCCATAGTGTATATGTGCCACATCTTCTTTATCCAGTCATCTATTGACAGGATTTTTGGTTGTTTCCATATCCTAGCCACTGTGAACAATGCTGCAATGAACATGGGGATGCATGTGTTTTCACGTATCAATGTTTCTGAGGTTTTGGGGTATATACCAAGTAGAGGGATTGCTGGGTCATAAGGTAGTTTTACTACTATTCATTCCCATCAACAGTGTATGTGGGTTCCTTTTTCTCCACAGCCTCTCCAACATTTGCTATTATCTGTCTTGTTAATAATAGCTAATCTAACAGGTATGAGGTGGTATCTCATTGCAGTTTTGACTTGCATTTCTCTAATAACTAAGGAAGATGAGCATCTTTTCATATATTTGTTGGCCATTTGTATTCTTCCTGGGAGAAGTGTCTGTTCATGTCCTCTTCCCATTTTTTTATTGGATTGTTTGTTTGTTTGTTGTTGAGTTTTATGAGTTCTTTGTATATTTTGGATATTAGGCCCTTATCTGAGCTGTTGTTTGAAAATATCATTTCCCATTTAGTTGGCTCTCTGTTTATTTTGTTATAAGTTTCTCTTGCTGAGCAAAAACTTCTTAGTCTGATGTAGTCCCATTCAATAATTTTTGTCTTTACTTTTCTTGCCTTTGGAGTCAAATTCATAAAATGCTCTTTAAAACCCAGGTCCATGAGTTTAGTACCTATGTCTTCTTCTATGTACTTAATTGTTTCAGGTCTTATGTTTAGATCTTTGATCCATTTTGAGTTAATTTTAGTACAGGGAACAGACTGTAGTCCAGTTTCATTCTTTTGCATGTGGCTTTCCAGTTTTCCCAGCACCATTTATTGAAGAGGCTTTCTTTTCTCCATTGTGTGTTCTTGGCCACTTTATCAAAAATTATTTGACTATATATATGTGGTTTTATTTCTGGGTTTTCTATTCTGTTCCATTGGTCTGAGTGTCTATTTTTCTGCCAATACCATGCTGTTTTGATTGTCGTGGCCCTATAATATAGTTTAAAGTCAGGCATTGTAATGCCCCCAGCTTTATTCTTTTCCTTTAGGATTTCTTTGGCTATTTGGGGTTTTTTATAGTTCATATAAATATGATGATTTTTTCCTCCATTTCTTTAAGAAATGTCATTGGAATTTTGATGGGAATTGCATTAAATTTGTATATTGCTTTGGGTAATATGGCCATCTTGATTATAATTATTCTTCCTAACCAAGAACAAGGTATATTCTTCCATCTCATTATATCTTTTTCGATTTCCCTTAACAATGGTTTATAGTTTTCATTATATAAGTCCTTTACATTCTTTGTTATGTTTATTCCTAAGTATTTTGTTTTTGTTGTTGCAATCGTGAAGGAGATTATTCTTTTGAGTTTGTTCTCAAATGTTTCATTGTTGGCATAATGAAAGGCTATTGACTTCTGTATGTTAATTTTGTATCCTGCGACCTTACTCTATTGGCTTATTGTTTCTAGTAGTCTTTTTGTAGATTCTTTGAGGTTTTAGATGTATAGGATCATATCATCTGCAAAAAGTGATACCTTTACTTCTTCTTTTCTGATATGGATGCCTTTTATTTCTTTGTCTTGTCTGATTGCTCTGGCTAGAACCTCTAGTACCATATTATATAAGAGTGGAGAGAGTGGACAACCCTGTCTTGTTCTTGATATAAGGGGGAAAGCCTTCAGTTTACTGCCATTTAATATGATGTTAGCTAATGGTTTATCATATATGGCTTTTATCATGTTGAGATATTTTCCTTCTATATCCATTTTGTTGAGAGTCTTAAACATAAAATTGTGTTTATTGTATTGAAAGCCTTTTCTGCATCTATTGATAAGATCATGTGGTTTTTGTTCTTTGTTTTGTTGATATGGTGTATTACGTTAACAGTTTTACATATGTTGAACCATCCTTGAGATTCTGGGATGAATCCCACTTAATCATGATGTATTATCTTTTTAATATGTTGTTGTATTCGATTTGCTAGTATTTTGTTTCATATTTTAGCATCTGTATTCATTAGTGATATTGGTCTGTAGTTTTCTTTTTTTGTGCCATCCTTGCCTGGTTTTGGTATGAGGATTATGTTTGCCTTATAAATGTGTTTGGGAGTATTGCTTCTTCTTCAATTTTTTGGAAGACTTTCAGGAGAATAGGAACCAAGTCTTCTTTGAAAGTTTGGTAAAATTTGCTGGTATAGCCGTTAGGGCCTGGAATTTTATTTTTTGGGAGGTTTTAAATGTTTTTTTTTTTCTATTTCTTCTCTACTAATAGGCCTGTTTAAGGTTTCTGCTTCTTCTTGACTCAGTCTAGGAAGGTTGTATTGTTCTAGGAATTTATCCATTTTTCTAGGTTGTTGAATTTAGTGGCATAAAGGTTTTCATAGTATTTTACAATAATTCTTTGTATATCTACGGTGTCTGTGGTGATTTTTCCCAATTTCATTTTGGATTTTGTTTATATGAGTTCTTTCTATTTTTTCCTTGGTAAGTCTTGCCAAGGGATTGTCAATTTTGTTGATCTTTTCAAAGAACCAGCTCCTTGTTCTATTAATTTTTTCTATAGTTTTTCTGTTCTCTATTTCATTTATTTCTGCTCTGATTTTTATTATCTCCTTTCTTCAGCTGGTTTTGGGTTGTCTCTGTTCTTCTTTTTCTAGTTCCTTAAGGTGTGAAGTTAAGTGGTTCACTTGGGCTCTCTCTTGTTCTTCATATATGCCTGAAATGATATAAACTTCCCTCTTATCACTGCTTTTGCTGCATCCCATAGATTCTGATATGTCGTATTGTCATTTTCATTAGTCTGTATATATCTTTTGATCTCTACACTTATTTCTTCTTTGACCCATTCATATTTAAAAGTATTTTGTTTAGTTTCCACATTTTTGTGGGATTTTTTTCCTCTTTTTTGCAGTTGAATTCTAGTTTCAAGGCTTTATGATCAGAAAATATGCTTGGTACAACTTCGATTTTTCTGAATTTGCTGATGTTGTTTTTCTGGCCCAACATATGGTCAATTCTTGAGAATGATCCATGTACACTGAAGAAAAATTTATACTCAGTCACTTTGGGATGAAATGTCCTGTAGATGTCTATCATATCCAGGTGCTCTAGTGTTTTGTTTAATGCCACTATATCTTTGTTGATTCTCTGTTTGGTTGACCGATCTAGAGCCATTAGCGGTGTATTGAGGTCTCCAAGTATGATTGTATTTTTGTCAGTTTTTGATTTAAGGTCAATAAGTAGCTGTCTTATATATTTTGGTGCTCCTTGGTTTGGTGCATATATATTAAGAATTGTTATGTCTTCTTAATTCAGTGTCCCCTTAGCCATTATGAATTGGCCATTTTTGTCTCTGAGTACTTTTGCTGTCTTGTAGTCATCATTATCAGATATGAGTATTGCTATGCCAACCTTTTTTTTTGGATGTTATTTGCTTGGAGTATTGTTTTCTAGCCTTTAACTTTGAATTTTGTTTTTATCCTTGTTATTTATATGAGTTTCCTGTAGGCAGCATGGATTTTCTTTTTTAATCCATTCTGCTACTCTGTGACTTTTTATTGGTGAGTTTAATCCATTTACATTTAGTGTAATTATTGACACTTGTGAGTTCCCTATTGCCATTTTATAGATTGCTTTCTGTTAGTTGTGTGTCTTGTTTGATCCTTCTCTTTTGTTTTTCTATCTTTTGTTTTTATTTGGTTGTATTCCATACATCTTTCCTCTGTTGCTATCTTTTTATCTCATGTACTTCTGTGGTGGTTTTTCAAATGGTAGTTACCTTTAAGTAATGAAAATTGTTCCTACCCTGTTCATTGTAGCGCACTATTTTGTGAGTACTTTTGCACTCCATCGTCCTTTACTACTGTTAATCTCCATTCTCTCCCCCCTTTTCTTTTTGTTGTTGTCACAGTTTAAATTTGGTTTTATTGTGTTCTTCTTGGAGCTTTTACTAGTGGCTTTGTTTTTTTGTTGTTGTTGTTCTTTGTATCTGATTGGAGAAACCCCTTTAGTAATTCCTGGAGTGGGGGTTTTCTGATGATAAATTCCCTCATCTTTTCTGTATCTGTGAATGTTTTTATTTCTCCTTCATATTTGAAGGATAGCTTTGATGGGTATAGTTTTCTTGGCTGAAAGTTCCTCTCTCTCAGGACTTTAAATATTGGGGTCCACACTCTTCTAGCTTGTAGAGTTTCTGCTGAGAAATCTGATGATAATCTAATGGGCCTTGCTTTATATGTTGTATTCTTCTTTTCCCTGGCTGCCTTGAGAATTTTTTCTTTGCCGTTGGTTTGTGCCAATTTCATTATGATGTGCCTTGGAGTAAGTTTGTTGGGGTTAAAAAAACTCGAAGTTCTGTTTGCTTCTTGAATTTGAGGCTTAATTATTTCCACAGGCTTGGGAATTTCTCCTCTATTATTTGTTTGAGTATATTCTCCATTCCATTTTCTCTCTCTTCTCCCTCTGATACACCTATTATTCTTATGTTATTCTTTCTGATGGAGTCAGATAATTCTTGTAGGGCTATCTCATTTTTTTTAAAATTTTTGAGTATCTTTTTTCTTCTCTCTGTTGAGCCTCAAGTTGCTTGTCTTCTATTTCACTAATCCTCTCTTTTATCGGGCCTGTTCTATTAGCTATGCTTGTTATCTCGTTTTTTAGCTCATGAATTGAGTTTTCCATCTCTATTTGATTTGTTTTTGTAGTTTCAATTTCCTTGGAAATATATTCTTTGTGTTCGTTGAGTTGTTTTCTGAGCTATCTAAATTGCCTTTCTGTATTTTCTTGTATATCTTGAAGAATTTTTAGGATTTATATCTTGAATTCTCTGTCATTTAGCTCCAAGGTTTCCAATATATTAAATTTTTTCTCCATAGATTTTTCCTCATGTAGCTGTGATACCTCTCTTTCTTTTGTATGCATGATATTTAATTTTTTCTTCCTTAATGGCATCTGAGGGTGGTTTTGTTGATAGTATTAATGAGATTTAATAAAGAATAAAAAGTTTAAAAAAATCGAAAAGAGTTGTTTTTTAAAAAAAATTAATAATGAAATAAAGAAAAATAAAATAAAATAAAAAATAAAAAAACGAAATTATTCCCTCCCTCCTTTTTTCCTATCCCCTTTTCTCCCCTCTTTCTTGAGAAAATCTTGTGTTGAACTGTGAATTATATTTTACTAAATAGAACAAACAATGCCTGTAATGGACGGCCTGAATTGGGGAGAAGTAATAAAAAGGCAAAAAAAAAAAAAAAAGAAAGAAAGAAATAGGGCGTATGGATCCCCAAAAAGCAAATAAGAAAAAAAATTGGGTCAAGAATAAAATGATTTACTTTTAGGTGTTGGTTGACTAAGAGTTATGATGAGAGGAATAAAAGGGAAACAGGAAAATGGGGGGACAAATTAAAAAATTACTATTGTATTTAGTGGAACAAGAATTAGATAAAATGGCGAGCCAGGGATGGGAGCACTGCTAGTGTGTTAAAAAGATGAAGTAAAAAAACCCAAAATGCCACAAACATAAGTTTGAGTCCCAGATAAGATAAGATATTGTTTGTTATTGAGGTTTGAATGAGAGGAGATATAAAGGAGAAAGGAAGAAACTAATATAGAGGGAGAATACAAAGAGAGAGAGAGAGAGAGAGAGAAAGAGGGAACCACTAAAAGAAGAAAAAAGAAAAAAGAGAAGAGAAAGAGAGAGAGAGTTAAGTGTTTTGGAGTGCAACCCTCATAGAGAGAAAGGAAGAGGAAAGAAAAGATAGGCGAGATGTAACACTTATGGGTAGTGTAGTTCAAGTAGAGGAAAGAGTAAGAGTGGCAGAGAGTTAAATGACCAAATTGGAGGAGGAATAAAAAATATCAAGAATGAAGATAAGAGAAACAAACGAACAAATATAGTAAAATGGGATAGGCTGTAAAGTCTGCGTCTTATTCTTGATTTTGAGAGGCTATCTTCTTGCCTTTTCTTTTCTCTCCCTCTTCCTGGTCGGTGACTCTGTACCTTGGGTTCTTCCCCCTTTGGCACAGTCAGGTAGAGGTTTGCAGTTGATAAGTCTCTATGGCGATGTTGTGTATTGTGCTTCAGTCTCATTGGCAGTTGAGGCTCATTAGCATTTATAGGCTCCGCCAGTGAGAGAATCCGTGTTCCTGGAGCCTTTCTCCTAGTCTTTCCTTCCTCAATTAGTAGCCTGATAATCCAGCTATGGGGTTGCTGTTGCCTCTTCCTGGATAGTAAGAGGCTCAAAGAGCTGGCAGCTCCCCACTCAATTCCCACTCAGCACAGGGCTCTGGGTAAGGCTCAGTCAGTTAGAGCTGCTAGCATAATCAGGCGGGGCTTCCACCCACTCAAAGACCTCTGGCTCTGCAACTCTGTGGGATAACATGGGCGTGGACTGCCGAGGCACTCGGAGGAATCTCTTGCTCACTATCTGTGCACGCAGACCACGATATCAGGCTGGCCGCCTCACCTTCTGAGTGAAACCCCTGCCCGCACAAAAAAGTTCCAGCGTTGAAATTGGCTCTTGCTCCCTCCCCATGCGCGGCTTTCCCCAGCGCGCTGGGGCAGCCCGGAGATTTCGCTTTCGGCCCACACAGAGGCATCTGACTCTGCTCCTCTGTGGGGTAACATGGTCGCCCACTCCTAAGTTGCTCAGAGGAATCTCTTGCCCACTGTCCTTGCACGCTGACCAGGATATCAGGCCAGCTGCCTCACCTTCTGAGTGAAAATCACACCCGCATGGATAAGTTCCAGCGTTGGAATTGGCTCTTGCTCCCTCCCCATGCGTGGCTTTCCCAGGGTGCTGGGGCAGCCCGGAGATTTCACTATTGACCCACAAAAAGGCCCCTGACTCTGCCTCTCTGTGGGACAACACAGTCGCCCACTCCCGGGCTTTGGAAGGAATCTCTCTCCCACTATCTGCGTGCGCCGACCCGGAGATCGGGGAAAATGGCTGCCCCGCTTGTCATTCTTTGTCTGGGTTTGGCGCGAGTGTTAGCTTGTATTGCCCGGGTTGCTACAGGAACAGTTTTTCCTCGACTGGGATCTCTGTACCAGAGCCTGGTTCAACCGTTTGTGCAACAGCCTGGATCTATTCACCCTCTTTGCCCCCCTTAGTTTCTATATTCTCAGTTCCCAGTGAAAGCCGCCCTGTTTAGGTTAGTGAGGAAGGCAGAGCATTTCTTAATCCCTATTTCCTTCAGGGTTTGATTATATATTTAGCCAATTTTTTTCTCGACCATACCTTCGGGTGTATTGCAAAACATCTGGAGGCTCTAAGGATAGGTTATTCTGTTTCTGGTTGAAGATCTTGTTGAGATTTGGGGGAGATTTATCGGTATCGCTTCCTACCGTGCCATTACTCTGACTTCATCTCTTATTTCCATTAATTTTAAGTTATTTTGCAATTTGAATTGTGATACTGAGGGGGAGGTAATTTAGGAGTGAATTTCCTTACCTTAGAAAAAGGAATTTTTGTTAATTTCCATTACTGTTTACTATATTAAGTAATGACAACAAGAAACATGCTTTATATCATTTCTAAGGATAGAGGTAGTTGAAACTTGCTTGAAAGAACATACAGGATTATCTGTGGTAAATGTTTTCCAAGTGTGTTTCCCTGCTGCCACCTAGTGTGCACCTTGGGAGTAACAGCTCAGATCAGTTCCCCTAGAAAAATACATCAGTTGGGTGTTGTGTATTATCTATCAATATTGAATCCAAGAGTATCTAAAAGAAACTTTTATAACTTGTAAATATAAGGAATTTCTAGTTACTGCTTCCTACTTCTTTCAATGTTAATTGTAGTGAAAGCAAGAGATATACTTGGTATAATTTCAATCCTCCGAAGTTGGCTGAAACTTGCTCCATAGCACATACAATAATGGTCTCTGTTACATGTGCTTCTCTGCTGCCATCTCGTGTGCATCTTGAAAATCATGCCTCAGTATAGATACAAAGAAATAATTTAGTAGAGAGCATTGTCTATAAACGTTGATTCCAATTTGCCGTTTCTGTAATGTTTTGTGTATGCTTAGTTGTTTGTTTTCTGAAAATATCTCAGTTCATCTTGTTTTTCTTCTTTTCTTCCAGCCATGCTTTCATAAAGCCTTTGAAAGTGCCCCTAATATATCAGGCACTTTGCTAGGAACTCATGTCCCTGCACTCAATGACTTCCCATTCTACTCTTTTAACTTCTGTCTTTTGAACTTCTATATAAATCTACTTCGTGTATTGTAAAATAGGATGTCCTTTGATTTGACAAGTATGTTGAATTTAAACAGCTATTTTGTTATAAAAAATGTATTCTTATTGCTGAAGTGCAAGAAAAATGACCTCAAAAACAACAACAACAAATTTTGATACAGATATATCTACTGTTAATATTAGGATAATTTCTTTTCATATTCTTTGTGTACCTATTATATTTCTCTATGTATACATACTCAGGTATATTGGGCGTGTGCACATCAGTGTGCATAGATGTGCAATGTCCATGAGCATATCTCTCTTTGTCCACACTGTCTGTCATTCGTGGATATCTGTGTATGTATGCAAATGACTATTTATTCACTCATTCAGGAAACAATTATTTTATTTCTATTATGTGCCAGGAACTGAGCTCGACACTCTTTGCCTATAGTGAATGAGACAGACTCACTTTCTGTCTTTATGAATACTATGCTTTCATGGGGTAGATAGAAAGAAAAAATATACATAAATAAAATAATCGTAAGTTAAACAAGCATTGAATTTGGTAGTGCAATATTTTTACTCCCAGTTATGATTTATTTTGGCGAGGTTCAGTATATCACTTTCTCAGAAGGCAGAGCTGAGACATAAGTCTCGGATTTTCAGCAATGCGTGTTCTCAGATATAAAACTGAGAAAATATAGAAGTTTTGAAATAAGGACTCTGGGATGTGCTCTGTGAGCAAAAGAATCTAGCTTGTATGTGGTGAACAATGCTCAGATAAATTTTGATGTCCAAAACTTAGGAGGTTTCTCAGTCTGGACTGCTGCCAAACAAAAGAGAAAATGAATCTTAGGAAAGGGTCATTTTGTGCTAAACAATTAGAAATAGTGTTTATGCCCTTGAATTTCAAGAGCAAAGAAAAGTCTTCTGGTGTTGTCACTGTAGCAGACTAGATTATCATTTTATTATTTAATTACCTCTGGTTTTCTCTAGTAAATTTTTTCCCCAACACAATATGGTTTCCTCTCACCAGAGAGCTCAGTAGTTAAAGCATCACACCCATACGCTAATGTCATAGGTTTGCTCCTGGGTCAAGGCACATGTAGAAACAGATTGATGTTTCTAACTCTCTGTCTGTCTTTTTACCTCTTTCTTCTGCCTCTATCATGAATAAATCAATAAAAGAAAAAATGGCAATGGCTTTTTTGTTGTTGATTTGAAGCTTAAATTCCATAGAAGAATGAATTATGTTTTTCAAAATCTTACACCAAGAGGAAATAAATGGTAAGTTTGTAAATTACCATATTTCCCCATGTATAAGAAGCCTCCCTGTATAAGAGGCACTTTAATTTTGGGGCACAAAGTTTGAGAAAATGATAACAAATGCGAATAAATGGAAAATGAGTGTAAAAATTACTACAACCACTGTATAAGATGCACCCAGTTTTATAACCTCACGTTTTTCAAAAAAGATGAGTCTTATACATGGGGAAATATGGTATACACCCTTCAAATGTCTCTGTGAACATTTCTTTTTTTTTTTTTTTACAGAGATAGGGAGAGAGTCAGATAGAGGGATATATATGGACAAACAGACAGAAATGGAGAGAGTTTTAATTATGTGCCTGGTCACAGATCAATCATCAGTTTTTCACTGTGACCCCTTACATGTTCATTGACTCCTGTCTCATATGTGCCTTGACCAGGGGGCTACAGCTGATCGAGTGACCTCTTGCTCAAGCCAGGGACCTTGGGCTCAAGCTGGTGAGCTTTGATCAAACCACATGAGCCCACGCTCAACCTGGCTCCCTTAAGATCTCAATGGTGGGTCCTCTGCATTACAGTCAAATGCTCTAACCACTGTGCAATCGCCTGCTCAGGCTGCGAACATATTTTTCTTTTACTTTTTCAGGATTTTATTTAGTATTGTGGTTCTTAGTATGGGTTAAAGGCTGTGTATTTTAAGGTTTTCTTGCCCTAAAATATATTCATCACTACATTTTTTATAGGTTTCCTTATGTAGATTTTATTTCCGTTAATTTTAAGGTATTTTGTAACTGGCATTGTGATTTTGAGGAGGCGTTTATTTAGCAGTGAATTTCCTTACCTTAGAAAAAAGGGTTTTTAGTTAATTATTATTACTGTTTACTATATTAAGTAGTGACAACAAGAAACATGCTTTATATCATTTCTAAGGTTAGAGGTATTTGAAACTTGCTTGAAAGAATATACAGGATTATCTGTGGTAAATGTTTTTCAAGTTAGCTTCCCTGGTGCCACCTCGTGTGCATTTTGGGAAAAACAGCTGAGAGCAGTTCACCTGGGAAAATACAGCAGTTGGGTCTTGTGCGTTATTTTTCAATATTGAATCCAAGGCTATCTAAAAGAAACTTATAACTTGTAAATATAAGGCATTTCTAGTTACTGCTTGCTACTTCTTTAATCATTATCTGTAGTGAAAGCAAGGGATATTCTTGGTACCATTTCAGTCCTCTGAAATTTGCTGGCACTTGCTCCATAGCACATACAATAATGATCTCTGTTACACGTGACTTCCCATTGTACTCTTTTTCCTTCTATCTTTTGAACTTTTTTTATTTAAATCTATTAGTGTAGTGTAAAATCGGATGTGCTTTCATATGACAAGTATGTTGAATTTTAACAGCTTTTTTATTATAAAAAATGTATTCTTATTTCAGGAGTGCAATAAAAATGATCTGCTGCCACCTCGTGTGCATCTTGGGAATCACGCCTCAGTACAGGTCCAAAGGAAAATTTGGTGTATAAATTTGATCAATAAAAATGATCTCAAAAAACAACAACAAAAAATTCTCATACAGACATATCTACTGTTAATATTAGGAAATTTTCTTTCCATATTGTTTGTGTACCTATTATATTTCTTTATGTATATGTACTCAGGTATATTGGGTGTGTGTATATCTGTGTGCATAGATGTACATTGCACATGAGCATATCTCTCTGTGTCTACAGTGTCTGTCATTTGTGGATATCTGTGTATGTATGCAAATGACTATTTATTCATTCATTCAGAAAACACTAATTGTATTTTTATTATGTGCCAGGCACTATGCTCTACACTGGTTGCTTATAGTGAATGAAACAGACTCACTTTCTGTCTTTATGAATTCTACACTGTCATGGTGTAAACAGAAAGAAAAAATATACATAAAAAATTATAAGTTGTGACAAACACTGGATTTGGTAGTGCAATACCTTTCGTCCCAGTTGTGATTGATCATCCAAGGTTAAATATATGAGTTTCTCAGAAGGCAGAGCTGAGACATAAGTCTCGGTTCTTCAGCAGTGCATGATCTCAGCTATAAAACTGAGAAAATTTGCAAGTGATGAAACAAAGACCCTGGGAGGTGTTCTGTGACCAAAGGAACCTAGCTAGTAAGTGCTGACCCAGGCTCAGATAAATTCTGAACACCAAAACTTAGGAGGTTTATCAGTGAGGACTGCTGCCACAGCACAAAAAAAGTGCATGTTAGGAAAGGTGTCAATTCATGCTCAACAATCAGAAATACTCTTTATGCCCCTGACACTCAAGAGCATAGAAAAGTCTTCTGGTGTTGTCACCACAGCAGACTAGATTATTATTTTATTATTTAATTGCCTCAGGTTTTCTCTAGTAATTTTGTCTCCCAAGAGACAATGGCTTGCTTACACCAGAGAGCTCAGAAGTTAGAGCATCACACCCATACAGTAATGTCATAGGTTTGGTCCTGGTTCAAAGTACATACACAAACAGACTGATGTTTCTGACTATCTGTCTGTCTTTTCCCCCGACTTCCTCCCTCTAACATTCATAATTAAATAAAAGAAAAAATAGACAATGGCTATATTTTTGTTGTTTTTCCAGCTTAAATTGCATAGAGGAATGAATTATGTTTTACAAAATCTCACCACAAATGGAAATAGGTAGTAAGGATGTAAAGTACCATATTTTACCTTGCATAACATGCCTCCCTGTAGATGACGCACCTTCATTTTTGGGCACAAAATTTGAGAAAATCATAACAAATGCAAAAAAACAGGAAATGAAAGTAAAAAATACTACAACCACTGTATAAGTCACATGCCGTTTTCAAACCCCACATTTTTCAAAAAAGATGAGTCTTGATCGAGAGTAAATATGGTATACACACGCCAAATGTCTCTGTGAACCTTTTATTTCTTTCTTTCTTTTCTTTTTTTTTCTTTTTTTTTTACAGAGAAAGGGAGAGAGTCATAGAGACAGATAGATAGGAACACACAGATAGGAATGTAAAGAGTTTTTTTTTTTATTATGTGGCAGGTCACAGATCAATCATCACTTTTTTGTTGTGACATCTTAGTTTTTCATTGACTGCTCTCTCATTGTGCCTTGACCAGGGAAATACAGCTGACCGAGTGACCCCTTGCTCGAGCCAGTGAGCCCATTGGGCTAAAGCTGGTGAGCTTTGCTCAAACCATATAAGCCCACGCTCAAGCTAGTGACCTTGGGATCTCAAACCTGAGTCCTCCACATTCCAGACAAATGCTCTATCCACTGTGCCACCACCTGCTCAGGCTGTGAAAATTGTTTCTTTTACTTTCTCTGAATTTTGTTTAGTATCCTGTTTCATAGTATGGGTGGAAAGGCTTTGTATTTTAAGGTTTTTTTTCTCTAAAATATATTAATCACTACATTTTCCATACATTTTCTTATGTAATCTTTATTTTCATTAAGTTTAAAGTATTTTGTAACTTGAATTTTGATTTTGAGCGGGTGTTATTTAGGAGTGAATTTCTTAACTTAAAAAAGGAAGTTCAATTTAATTAGTTTTCATTACTGATTCCTAGAGTAAGTGTAATGACAACAAGAAACATGCTTTATATCATTTGAAAGGTTTGAGGTAGTTGAAACTTGCTTGAAAGAAAAGACAGGATTGTCTGTGGTAAATATTTTCCAAGTGCGCTTCTCAGCTGCCACCTCGTTTGCACCTTGGGAATAACAGCTCAGAGCAGTTCACCTGGAAAAATACAAAATTTTGGTGCTGAGCGTTATCAATCAATGTTGAAACCAAGACTATATAGAAGATACTTTTATAACTTGTAAATATAAGGCATTTCTACTTACTGCTTGGTACTCGTTTCAACGTTAACTCTAGTGAAAGCAATAGACATACTTGATATCATTTCAATCCTCTGAAGCTTGCTGAAACTTGTTGTATAGCACATACAATAATGGTCTCTGTTACATGTGCTTCTCTGCTGCCACCTCGTGTGCATCTTGGGAAACACGCCTCAGTACAGATTCAAAGGATGGTAGAGAGGATTGTCTACAAACGTTGATTCCAATTTGTTGTTTCTGTAAAGTTTTTTTTTTGTATTCTTAGTGATTTGATTTCTGGGAATTTATTGGTTCATCTTGTTTTTCTTCTTTCCTTCCAGCAATGCTTTCATAAAGCCTTTGAATGTTCCCATCATATACCAGGCACTGTGCTAGGAACTGTATGAGTAGTTGCTGCACTCAATGTCTTCCCATTCTACTATTTTTACTTCTGTCTTTTGAACTCCTTTATTTAAATCTTCTTAATGTATTGTAAGATAGGATGTGCATTGATTTGATAAGTATGTTGAATTTAACTGCTTTTTTATTATAAAAACTGTATTTTTATTGCAGAACTGCAAGAAAAATGATAAGAAAACAAAACAACAAATTTTCATACAGAGATAACTACTGTTAATATTATGACGTTATCTTTCCATATTCCTAGTGTACCTACCATATTTCTCTATCTATATGTACTAAGGTATATTGGGTGTGCATACATCTATGTGCATAGATGTGCATTGCCCATGAGCATATATTTCTGTGTCCACAGTGTCTATCATTTGTGGATACCTGTGTATGTATGCAAATTACTATTTATTCTTTCATTCATTAAACACTTATTGTATTTTTATTATGTGCCAGGCAGTGTGCTTGACACTGGTTGCCTATAGTGAAAGAGACAGACTCACTTTCTGTCTTTATGAATAATACACTGTCATGTTGTAGACAGAGGAAGATAAAATATACATAAATAAAATAATTATGTTTGTGACAAGCACTGGATATGGTAGTGCAATGTCTTGATTTCAGGTTTGATTGATCATGACGACATTTAGTATATCAGTTTCTCGAAAGGCAGAGTTGAGACATAAGTCTCAGTTCTTCAGCAATGCCTGTTCTCAGCTATCATACTGAGAAAATTCTCAAGTGCTTAAACAAAGACCCTGGGAGGTGTTATGTGACCAAAAGAAGCTAGCTGGTAAGTCTCAGATAAATATCTGAGACCCAGTTTCAGATAAATTCTGATGTCCAAAGTTTAGTAGGTCTCTCAGTCTGGACTGCTGCAACAGCACAAAAAAAAAGTGCATCTTAGGAAAGGGGTCACATTGTAGTAAACAATCAGAAGTATTGTTTATGCCCCTGGCTGTCAAGAGCAAAGTAAAGTCTTCTGGTGTTTTCACCACAGCAAAATATATTATTGTTTTAATTTTTAATTACCTCAGGTTTTCTCTAGTAATATTTTCCCCTAAAGACAATGGCTTGCTATCACCAGAGAGCTCAGTAGATACAGCATCACACCCATACACTAATGTCATAGGTTTCATCCTGGGTCTAGTCACATACAGAAACACATTGATGTTTCTGACTATCTGTCTGTCTGTTTTCCCCCCTCTCCCTCCCTCTAACATTAAGAACTAAATAAAAGTAAAATGATAGTGCTTTTTTTTGTTGTTTTTGCAGCTTAAATTGCTTAGAGGAATGAATTATATTTTTCAAAATCTCACTCCAAAAGGAAATAAGTGGTAAGGTTGTAAAGTACCATATTTTCCCATGTATAAGTAGCCTCCCTGTATAAGAAGCACTTTAATTTTGGGGCACAAAATTTGAGAAAATTATAACAAATGTGAAGAAACAGGAAATGCAAGTAAAAATATTGTACAACAACCACTGTATAAGACACACCCAGTTTTCTAACCCCACATTTTTAAAAATGATGAGTTTTATACATAGGAAAATATGGATAGAAACTCCAAATGTCTCTGGGAACATTTCTTTCTTTCTTAATTCTTTCTTTTTTACAGAGACATAGAGAGAGTCAGAGAGAGGGATAGATTGGGACAGACAGACAGGAATGGAGAGAATTTTTTATTATGTGCCAGGTCACAGATCAATCATCAGTTTTTTGTTAGGAAACCTTAGTTGTTCATTGACTGCTTTCTCATATGTGCCTTGACCAGGGGGCTACAGCTGACCGAGTGACCCCTTGCTCGAGCCAGCGACCTTCAGCTCAAGCTGTTGAGCTTTGCTAAAAGAACATGAGCCCACGCTAAAGCTGGTGACCTTCGGATCTCAAATCTGGGTACTGCGCATTCCAGTCAAATGCTCTACCACTGCGCCACTGCTTTGTCAGTCTGTGAATATTTTTTTTTCTTTTTTATTCTCTGGATTTTATTTAGAATCCTGGTTCTTAGTATGGATAAAAGGGCTGTGTATTTTAAGGTTTTTTCCCCCTAAAATGTATTCATCACTACATTTTTCCATAGATTTTCTCATGTAACCTTTAGTTTTATTAATTTTAACATATTTTGTAACTTGAATTTTGAGTTTGGGAGGGTTAGTTAGGAATTTCTTAAAAAAGAAAGGGTTTTTTAGTTAGTTTCTAGGAATGATTACTAGAGTAAGTAAAATGACAACAATAAACATGCTTTATATAATTTCCAAGGTTTTAGGTAGTTGAAACTTGCTTTAATGAACATACTGGAATGTCTGTGGTAAATGTTTTCCAAGTGCCCTTTTCTGCTGCCACCTCTAGTGCACCTTGGGAATAAGAGCTCAGAGCAGTTCACCTGGAAAAATACAGCAGTTGGGTGTTGTGCGTTATCTATCAATGTTGAATCCAAGGCTATCCAGAAGATACTTTTATAACTTGTAAATATAAGGAAGTTGTAGTTACTGTTTTCTACCTGTTTCAATATTAACTGTAGTGTAAGCAAGAGATACAATTGATATCATTTCAATGCGCTGAAGTTTGCTGGAACTTGCTCCATAGCACATACAATAATTGTCTCTGTTCCATGTGCTTGTCTGCTGCCACCTATTTTGCGTCTTGGGAATCATGCTTCAGTACAGATTCAAGGAAAAGTTTTGGTAGATAAGATTGTCTACAACCATTCATTCCAATTAGCCAGTTCTGTGAAGATTTTGTGTATCCTTAGTGGTTTGTTTTCTGGAAATCTTTCGTTTCATTTTGTTTTTCTTCTTTCCTTCCAGCCATGCTTTCATAAAGCCTTTGAACATGCCCATCATATACCAGGCACTGTGCTAAGAACTTATGTCCCTGCACTCAGTCACTTCTCATTCTACTATTTTTACATCTGTCTTTTGAACTTCTTTCATTTCAATCTACTTAATGTATTTTAAAATATGATGTGCTTTGATTTGAAAAGTATAGAGAATTTTAACAGCCTTTTATTATAAAAACGGTATTCTTGTTGCAAAAGTGCAAAAAAATTATAAGAAAGGCAAAACAACAAATTTTCATACATAGATATAAGCTCTTAACTTTATGCCACTTTCTTTTAATATTCTTCTGTACAAATTATATTTCTCTAAGTATATGTACTCAGGTACATTGGATGTGTGTAGCCAATGTGTGCATAGATGTGCATTGCACATGAGCATACATATCTGTTTCAATAGTGTCTGTCATTTGTGGGTATCTGTGAATGTATGCATATGACTATTTATTCACTCTTTCAGTAAAAACTTATTGTATTTTTATTATATGTCAAACACTGTACTCGACACTGGTTGCCTATCATGAATTCGACAGACTCACTTTCTGTCTTTATGAATATTACACTGTCATGGAGTAGACAGAGGAAGAAAAAATATACATAAAAGAATTATAAGTTGTGAAAAACACTGGATTTGGTAGTGCAATACCTTTGGTCCCAGTTGTGATTCATTGTGACAAGGTTAAGTATATCAGTTTCTCAGAAGGCAGAGCTGAGACATAAGTCTCGGTTCTTCAGCAATGCGTGGTCTCAGCTATAAAACTGAGAAAATTTGCAAGTGATGAAACAAAGACCCTGGGAGGTGTTGTTCTGTGACCAAAAGAACCTAACTTGTAAGTGCTGAAACAGGCTCAGATAAATTCTGAAAACCAAGGGTTAGGAGGTTTCTCAGTCTGGACTGCTGCCATGGCACAAGAAAAAGTGCATGTTAGGAAAGGTGTCAATTCGTGCTCAACAATCAGAAATACTCTTTATGCCCCTGACACTCAAGAGCATAGAAAAGTCTTCTGGTGTTGTCACCACAGCAGACTAGATTATTATTTTATTATTTAATTGCCTCAGGTTTTCTCTACTAATTTTGTCCCCCAAGAGACAATGGCTTGCTTACACCAGAGAGCCTAGTAGTTAGAGCATCACACTCATACAGTAATGTCATAGGTTTGGTCCTGGTTCAAAGCACATACAGAAACAGATTGATGTTTCTGACTATCTGTCTGTCTTTTTCCCCCCACTTCCTCCCTCTAACATTAATAATTAAATAAAAGAAAAAATGACAATGGCTATATTTTTGTTGTTTTTGCAGCTTAAATTGTATAGAGGAATGAATTTTGTTTTTAAAAATCTTGCCACAAGAGGAAACAGGTAGTAAGGTTGTAAAGTGCCATATTTCCCCATGCATAATATACCTCCCTGGAGAAGACACACCTTCATGTTTGGGCACAAAATTTGAGAAAATGATAACAAATGCGAAGAAACAGGATATGCAAGTAAATAATATTACAACCACTGTATAAGATGCATGCCATTTTCAAACTCCATATTTTAAAAAAAAGATGAGTCCTAAACGAAGGGAAAAATTGTATACACCCACCGAATGTCTCTGTGAAACTTTTATTTCTTTATTTCATCTGTTTTTTTTTTGTTTTTGTTTTTTTTTTTACAGAGACAGGGAGAGAGTCAGAGAGAGGGATAGATAGGGACACACAGACAGGAATGTAAATAGTTTTTTTTTATTATTATTATGTGCCAGGTCACAGATAAATCATCGGTTTTTTGTTGTGACCCCTTACATGTTCATTGACTCCTGTCTCGTATTTGCCTTGACCAGGGGGCTAGAGCTGATTGAGTGACCGCTTGCTTGAGCCAGTGATCTTGGGCTCAAGCTGGTGAGCTTTGCTCAAACCACATGAGCCCTTGCTCAAGCTGGCGCCCTTGGGATCTCAAACCTGGGTCCTCTGCATTCCAGTCAAATGCTCTAACTACTTAACAATCGCCTTCTCAAGCTGTGAAAATTTTTTTCATTTACTTTCTCTGGATTTTATTTAGGATCCTTGTTCTTAGTATGGATGGAAAGGCTGTGTATTTTAAGGTTTTCTTGCCCTAAAATATATTCATCACTACAATTTTTCATAGCTTTCCTTATGTAGATTTTATTACCATTAATTTTAAGGTATTTTGTAAATTGAATTGAGATTTTGAGGGGGGATTATTTAGGAGTGAATTTCCTTACCTTTAATAAAAGGGATTTTTGTTAATTTCTATTACTGTTTACTATATTAAGTGTAATGACAACAAGAAACATGCTTTATATAATTTCTAAGGTTAGAGGTAGTTGAAACTTGCTTGAAAGGACATGCAGAATTATTTGTGGTAAATGTTTTCCAAGTGTGCTTCTCTGCGGCCACCTCGTGTGCACCTTGGGAATAACAGTTCATAGCAGTTCACCTAGAAAAATACATCAGTTGGGTGTTGTGCATTATCTATCAATGTTGAATCCAAGGATATCTAAAAGAAATGTTTATAACTTGTAAATATAAGGCATTTCTAGTTACTGCGTGCTACTTCTTTCAACGTTAACTGTAGTGAAAGCAAGAGATATACTTGGTATCATTTCAATCCTCTGAAGTTTGCTGGAACTTGCTCCATAGCACATACATTAAAGGTCTCTGTTACAAATGCTTCTCTGCTGCCACCTCGTATGCATCTTGGGAATCTTGCATCATTACATGTCCAAAGGAACAGTTTGGTAGAGAGGATTTTCTATAAACGTATTCCAATTTGCCGTTTTTGTTAAGTTTTAGTGTATTCTTAGTGGCTTCTTTTCTGAAAATCTTTCGGTTCATCTTGTTTTTCTTTTTTCCTTCCAACCATGCTTTCATAAAGCCTTTCAAAGTGCCCACAATGTATCAGGCACTGTTCTAGGAACTCATGTCCCTCACTCAGTGACTTCCCATTTTACTCTTTTTACTCCTGTCATTTGTAATTCTTTTATTTAAATCTATTAGTGTAGTGTAAAATTGGATATGCTTTGATTTGATTTGTACTTTGATTTTTAACAGCTTTTTTATTAAAAAAAGTATTTTTATTTCAGAATTGCAAAAGAAAATGATCTGAAAAAAGAACAACAAAAAATTTTCATACACATATATCTACCTTTAATTTTAGGACATTTTCTTTCCATATTCTTTGTGTACCTATTATAATACTTTATGTATATGTACTCAGGTACATTGGGTGTGTATACATCTGTGTGCATAGATGTGCATTGCACACGAGCTTATCCCTCTGTGTCCATAGTGTATGTCAATTGTGGATATCTTTGTATGTATGTAAATGACTATTTATTAATTCAATCATTCAGAAAACACTTATTGTATTTCTATTATGTGCCAGGCACTGTGCTCAACACTGCTAGCCTATAGAGAATGAGACAGACTCACTTTCTGTCTTTTTGAATACTACACTGTCATGCAGTAGACAGAAAGAAAAATATATACATAAATAAGTTAATCATAAGTTGTAACAAGCACGGAATTTGGTAGTGCAATATTATTGGTCTCAGTTATGTTTTATTGTGGTGAGGTTCAGTATATCACTTTCTCAGAAGGCAGAGCTGAGACGTAAGTCTTGGTTTTTCAGCAATGCATGTTCTAAGTTATAAAACTGAGAAAATATAGAAGTTATGAAACAAAGGCCCTGGAAGGTGTTCAGTGAGCAAAAGAATCTAGCTTGTATGTGGTGACCAATGCTCAGATAAATTTTGATGTCCAAAGCTTAGGAGGTCTCTCAGTCTGGACTGCAGGCAAGGCACAATAGAAAGTGCATGTTAGGAATGAGGTCGCTCTGTGATAAACAATTAAAAATAGTGTTGATGCCCCTGAGTTTCAAGAGCAAGAAAAGTCTTCTGGTGTTGTCACCACAGCAGACTACATTATCATTTAATTTTTTAATTAACTCTGGTTTTCTCTAGTAAATTTTTTCCTTAAAAGACAATGGCTAGCTCACACCAGAGAGCTCAGTAGTTAAAGCATCACACCCATATGCTAATGTCATAGGTTTGGTCCTGGTTCAAGGCACATACAGAAACAGATTGATGTTTCTGACTGTCTTTTTTCACCTTTATCATCACTCTAACATTAATAAATACATAAATAAAAAATGAAAGGCTTTTTTGTTGTTGTTGTTGATTTTTTGCAGCTTAAATTGCATAGAAGAATAAATTATGTTTTTCAAAATCTCACCCCAGGAGGAAATAAATGGTAAGGTTGTAAAGTACCATATTTCCCCATGTATAAGAAGCCTCCCTGTATAATATGCACCTTAATTTTGGGGCACAAAATTTGAGAAAATGATAACGAATGTGAATAAATGGAAAATGCTAGTAAAAATACTACAACAACTGTGTAAGATGCACCCAGTTTTCTAACCCCATAATTATTTTAAAAAAGGTGAGTCTTATACATGGGGAAATATGGTATACACCCTCCAAATGTCTCTGTGAACAGTTCTTTTTTTTTTCTTTTCTTTTTTTTACAGAGACAGGGAGAGCATCAGAGAGAGGGTTAGATAGGGACAGAGAGACAGAAATGGAGAGAGGTTTTTATTATGTGCCAGGTCACACATCAATCATCGGTTTTTCATTGTGACAACTTACGTGTTCATTGACTCCTGTCTCATATGTGCCTTGACCAGGAGGCTACAGCTGATCGAGTGAACCCTTGCTTGATCCAGCGATCATGCGCTCAAGCTGGTGAGCTTTGGTCAAACCACATGAGCTCACGCTCAAGCTGGCGCCCTTGGGATCTCAAACCTGAATCCTCCGCATTCCAGTCAAATGCACTAAACACTGTGCCATCTCCTGCTCAGGCTGTGAACACTTTTTTCTTTTACTTTCTCTGGATTTTATTTAGTATCCTGGTTCTTAGAATGGGTGGAATGGTTGTATATATTAAGGTTTTCTTGCCCTAAAATATATTCATCACTACATTTTTCCATAGGTTTCCTTATGTAGTTTTTATTTCCATTAATTTTAAGGTATTTTGTAACTTGAATTGTTATTTTGAAGAGGGGGTTATTTAGGAGTGAATTTTTTTACCTTCAGGAGAGGGATTTTTATAATAGTTAATTTCTATTACTATTTACTATATTAAGTGTAATGACAACAAGCAACATGCTTTATATCATTTCTAAGGTTAGAGGTCGTTGAAACTTGCTTGAAAAAACATACAGGATTATATATGGTAAATGTTTTCCAAGTATGCTTCCCTGCTGCCACCTCCTTTGCACCTTGGGAATAACAGCTCAGAGCAGTTCACCTGGAAAAATACAGCAGTTGGGTGTTGTGTGTTATCTATCAATGTTGAATCCAAGGTTATCTAAAAGAAACTTGTATAACTTGTAAATATAAGAAATTTCTAGTTATTGCTTGCAACTTCTTTCAACGTTAATTGTAGTGAGAGCAGGAGATATACTTGGTATCATTTCAATCCTCTGAAGTTGTCTGGAACTTGCTCCATAGCACATACAATAATGGTCTCTGTTACATGTGTTCTCTGCTGCCAACTCTTCTGCATCTTGAGAATCACACCTAAGTACAGGTCCAAAGGTATAGTTTGGTAGAGATCATTGTATACAAATGTTGATTTCAATTTGCAATTTCTGTAAAGATTTTATGCCTGGGTCCAGCCCCAGGGGGAGGATCCAGGGGTCCCACAGGAAGAGACGGTGTCAGCGAAATCGAGTGAGAGAGCCGAATTCTTTTCTTTCTCTTTATTCTCTAGTTAGCATTTACTGCCAGGCATCTCCGCCAATGGCTGGTCTAACATTACTTTTTATGCACACACACTAAGTTACAATCACATGGTATTTTGAATACATCATTGTTTTAGTTTCACTATGGTTACATATTTTCAGATAACAGTTAATTCATATCTATAAGCTACAAGTCAGGTGGTAAGTTATTCAAAGTACAGTTATACAATAACTTGAATAGTAATAACAATATTGGTACAGACTTCTAAAAGATTAGTACTAATTAATAACTCTATTTTACTGTTGTTGTGAGTCAAGGGTGCAGAAACAGATAGTAGACAAAATCATCAAGGGCTAGCAAAGGACCACCGCTTGCTCAGGCAAATAGCCTTGAGTTCATGTAGTGTCCTAATTCTTTTCTCATAAGACTACAAAAGGCTTGCTATTTAAGAAACTAACATAGCATTAAGAGTAACTTTTACTTAAAGATACATAGAGTGCACCTGCAAGATAGCTAGTAGCAACATAATATCAGAAGGCATTAATTGCTATTGCTGCCATGAATCCCACCACTTTCCTCTCCTTATTCTTGGAAGATACAAAAATCTCATGAGAATGTTTTACTGAGAAAAGCCCAGCAACTGCCTTCAGTGACAAAACAAGTCTTTTAACAAAACATTCTTTACTTGCCAGCTGCACTCCTATCCAAGGCCACGCAACAGGTCACTCTTCTACACCTTACCTAAGATTCTAATGTCTAGTTAAACTTTATACATTTACTATATTCATACACTAGTTAAGTTCTAACTTTATTCTTTCTAACATGATTAATAAGAAGAAATTCTCCTACAAACTTAACCCTTTATGAGTGATATCATGGTCAGCCTCTTATGTTTATGAGCCCAGTTCAAGGGGCTTACAGGCTTTTCTGTGGAACTTACACCTTCTGTCTCATTTCCAAAGAAATTACTATGAATCTACAGGGAAAGCACGGTACTATTATCCCTGTGCCATAAATAATAGCACACACCCAGAAAAGGGGGGAATATAAGGCCAGATTAATTCAAAAGATTAAAGGGGGAAGTGTCGTTGTGCCTTTCCTTTGTGGTGACTTTGTCAACCCACAGCTGTTTGTCTTCACTGCGGTGACTCTATCAACCAGTAGCCATCGATCTTCTTTTGCTGTGACTTTGTCAACCAGTAGTTGTGGATCTTCTCCTGCTGTGACCTAGTTAGCCAGCATTAGTGGATTGGCTCCCGACAATTTTGTGTATCCTTAGTGGTTTATTTTCTGAAAATTTCTCGGTTCATCTTGTTTTTCTTCTTTCCTTTCAACCATGCTTTCATAAAGCCTTTGAAAGTGCCCATACTATACCAGGCATGGTGCTAGGAACTCATGTCCCTGCACTCACTGACTTCCCATTCTACTCTTTTAAATTCTGTCTTTTCAACGTTGTTTATATAAAACTACTTTGTGTATTGTAAAATAGCATGTGCTTTGATTTGACAAGTATGTTGAATTTTAACAGCATTTTTTTATAAAAAATGTATTCTTATTGCAGAAATGCAAGAGAAATGATCTCAAAAACAACAAAAACAAATTTTTATACAGATATATCTACTGTTAATATTAAAACATTTTCTTTCCATATTCTTTGTGTACCTATTATATTTCTCTATGCATGTATACTCAGGTACATTGCAGGTGTGTATATCTGTGTGCATAGATGAGCATTGCACTTGAGCACATCTCTCTGTTTCCATAATTTCTCTCATTTGTGGATATCAGTGTACATATGCAAATGACTATTTACCCATTCATTCAGGAAACACTTATTGTATTTCTATTATGTGCCAGGCACAGTGCTCGACACTGGTTGCCTATAGTGAATGAGATAGACTGACTTTCTCTTTTTATGAATACTACACTGTCATGAGGTAGACAGACAGAAAAATATATACATGAATAAATTAATCATAAGCTGTAACAAGCACGGAATTTGGTAGTGCAATATCTTTGGCCTCAGTTATGTTTTATTGTGGCGAGGTTCAGTATATCAGTTTTGAAGAAGGCAGAGCTGAAACATAAGTCCTGGTTTTTCAGCAATCCGTGTTCTCAGGTATAAAACAGAGAAAATATAGAAGTTATGAAACAAAGTCTCTGGAAGGTGTTCAGTGAGCGAAATACCTAGTTTGTATGTGGTGACCAATGCTCAGATAAATTCTGATGTCCAAAGCTTAGAAGGTCTCTCAGTCTGGACTGTTTCCATGGCACAAGATAAAGTGCATGTTAGGAATGGGGTGACTTTGTGCTTAACAATTAGAAATAGTGTTTATTCCCCTGAATTTCAAGAGCAAAGAAAAGTCTTCTGGTGTTGTCACCGCAGCAGACTAGATTATCATTTAATTTTTAATTACCTCTGGTTTTCTCTAGTAAATGTTTTCCCCAAAAGACTATGGCTAGCTCTCACCAGAGAGCTCATTAGTTAAAGCATCACAGCCATACGCTAATGTCATAGGTTTGGTCCTGGGTCAAAGCACATATAGAAACAGATTGGTTTCTCACTGTCTTTTTCCCCCTTTATCATCACTCTAACATTGATAAATAAATAAAGGAAAAAAAGAAAATGGCTTTTTTGTTTTCATTTTTGAAGATTAAATTTTATAGAAGAATAAATTATGTTTTTCAAAATCTCACCCCAAGAGGAAATAAATGGTAAGGTGGTAAAGTACCATATTTCCCCATGTATAAAAAGCCTCCCTGTATAATACACACCTTAGTTTTGGGGCACAAAGTTTGAAAAAATGATAACAAATGCAAATAAATGGGAAATGCAAGTAAAAAATACTACAACTGTATAAGACACACCCAGTTTTCTAACCCCACATTTTTCAAAAAAGATGAGTCTTAAACATGGGTAAATATGGTATACACCCTCCAAATGTCTCTGTGAACAGTTCTTTTTTTTCTTTTTTCTTTTTTCTTTTACAAGGACAGGGAGTGAGACAGAGAGAGGGATAGATAGGGACAGACAGAGGAAAATGGAGAGAGTTTTTTATTATGTGCCAGGTCACAGATCAATCATCGGTTTTTCATTGTGACACCTTACGTGTTCATTGATTCCTGTCTCATATGTGCCTTGACCAGGGGGCTACAGCTGATCGAGTGACTGCTTGCTTCAACCAGCAACTTAGGCTCAAGCTGGTGAGCTTTGCTCAAACCACATGAGCCCATGCTCAAGCTGCCTCCCTTGGGATCTCAAACTTGAGTCCTCCGCATTCCAGTCAAATGCAGTAAACACTGCACCATCGCCTGCTCAGGCTGTGAACATTTTTTTCTTTTACTTTCTCTGGATTTTATTTAGGATCCTTGTTCTTAGTATGGGTGGAAAGGCTGTGTATTTTTAGGTTTTCTTGCCCTAAAATATATTCATCACTACATTTTTCCAAAGGTTTCCTTATGTAGTTTTTATTTCCATTAATTTTAAGGTATGTTTTCACTTGAATTGTGATATTGAGGGGGGGTTATTTAGAAGTGAATTTCCTTACCTTAAAAATAAGGGATTTTTAGATAATTTCTATTACTGTTTATTTTATTATGTGTAATGGCAAGAAGAAACATGCTTTATATCATTTCTAAGGTTAGAGGTAGTTGAAAGTTGCTTGAAAGGTCATACAGAACTATCTGTGGTAAATGTTTTCCAAGTGCGCTTCTCTGCTGCCACCTCGTGTGCACCTTGGAAATAACAGCTCAGAACAGTTCCCTTGGAAAAATAAAGCAGTTGATTCTTGTGCGTTATCTGTCAATGTTGAATCCAAGGCTATCTAAAAGAAACTTTTATAACTTATAAATATATGGCATATCTAATTACTGCTTGCTACTTCTTTCAATGTTAACTGTAGTGAAAGCAAAAGATATATTTGGTATCATTTCAATCCTCTGAAGTTGGCTGAAACTTGCTCCATAGCCCATACAATCAATAATGATCTCTGTTACATGTGCTTCTCGGCTGCCACCTCGTGTGCATCTTGGGAATCATGCCTCAATACAGGTCCAAAGGAAAAGTTTGATAGAGAGAATTGTCTATAAACGTAATTGCAACTTGCCATTTCTATAACGTTTTTGTGTATCCTTATTGGTTTGTTTTCTGAAAATCTTTCAGTTCTTGTTTTTCTTCTTTCCTTCCAGCCATGCTTTCATATTTCTTTTGAAAGTGTCCATCATATGCCAGGCACGGTGCTAGGAACTCATGTCCCTGCACTCAGTGACTTTCCATTCTACTCTTTTTACTTCTGTCATTTGAACTTCTTTAATTTAAATCTACTTAGTGTAGTGTAAAATCGGATGTCCTTTGATTTGACAAGTACTTTGAATTTTAACAGCTTTTTTATTATAGAAAAAGGATTCTTATTGCAGAATTGCAAAAGTAAATGATCTGAATAAACAACAACAACAAATTTTCATACAGATATATTTACCTTTAATATTAGGACATTTTCTTTCTATATTCTTTGTGTACCTATTTTATTTCTTTATGTATATGTACTCAGGTACATTGGGTGTGCATATATCTGTGTGCATAGATGTGCATTGCACATAAGTTTATCTCTCTGTGTCCACAGTGTCTGTCAATTGTGGATATCTTTGTATGTATACAAATGACTATTTATTCATTCATTCACGAAATACTTATTGTATTTCTATTGTGTGCCAGGCACTTTGCTCGACACTGGTAGCCTATAGCGAATGAGACAGACTCACTTTCCCTCTTTATGAATACTACACTGTCATGGGGTAGACAAAAAAATATATATATATATTTATAAATTATATATATATATTAATTAATCGTAAGTAGTAAAAAGCATGGAATTTGGTAGTGCAATATTTTTCATCTCATTTATGTTTTATTGTGGCGAGGTTCAGTATATCAGTTTCTCAGAAGGCAGAGCTGAGACATAAGTCTCAATTTTTAAGCAATACATGTTCTCAGGTATAAAACTGAGAAAATATAGAAGTTATGAAACAAAGACCCTGGGAGTTGTTCAGTGTGCAAAAGAACCTAGCTTGTATGTGGTGACCAATGCTCAGATAAATTTTGATGTCCAAAGCTTAGGAGGTCTCTCAGTCTGGACTGCACCAAGGCATAAGATAAAGTACATGATAGGAAATGGGTCGCTCTGTGCTAAACAATTAAAAATAGTGTTGATCTCCCTGAGTTTCAAGAGCAAATAAAGTCTTCTGGTGTTGTCAAAACAGCAGACTAGATTATCATTTAAATTTTTAATTACCTCTGGTTTTCTCTAGTAATTTTTTCCCCAAAAGACAATGGCTTGCTCTCACCAGAAAGCTCAGTAGTTAAAGCATCACACCCTTACGCTAATGTCATAGGTTTGGTCCTGGATCAAGGCACATACAGAAACAGATTGATGTTTCTGACTGACTGCCTTTTTCCCACTTTTTCATCACTCTAAAATTAATAAATACATAAAGAAAAAATAAAAATGTTTTTTTTGTTTTGTTTTGTTTTTTTGCAGCTTAAATTGCATAGAAGAATAAATTATTTTCAAAATCTCACTCCAGGAGGAAATAAATGGTAAGGTGGTACAGTACCATATTTACCCATGTATAAAAAGCCTCCCTGTATAATACACACCTTAATTTTGGGGCACAAAGTTTGAGAAAATGATAACAAATGCGAATAAATGGGAAATGGAAGTAAAAAATACTACAACAACTGTATGAGACACACCCAGTTTTCTAACCCCACATTTTTTCAAATAGATGAGTCTTATACATGGGGAAATATGGTATACAACCTCCAGATGTTTCTGTGAACAGTTTTTTTTTCTTTTTTCTTTTTTTTTTTTTACAGAGACAGAGAGAGCATCAGAGAGATGGATAGATAGGGACAGAGAGACAGAAATGGAGAGAGTGTTTTATTATGTGCCAGGTCACACATCAATCATCGGTTTTTTGTTGTGACAACTTACGTGTTCATTGACTCCTGTTTTATATGTGCCTTGAACAGGGGGCTAAAGCTAATTGAGTGACCGCTTGCTTAATCCAGCGATCTTGGGCTCAAGCTCACCAAATATACAGGAACTGAAAACAGTGCTGTAGTATCGCAGGCTGCAGCAAACACCAAGGAGCAGAAAATAAATTTGAGGAGATAATGAAAGAAGTGATAAAAAAATCAAAATATAATGGTTTGACATGACTTCAAGGTGAACAATTCCTCCACATTTTTTTGAGAAAGAGAGAAGAACAAACAGGCTGAAAGAGATGAGAAGCATCAATTCTTCATAACCCTAACCCTAACTTTAAACCTTACCCAATCTAAACCTAACCCTAACCCTAACCCTCACCCTCACTCTCATTCTAACCTTTCTAACCCTCACGCTGACCCTAACCCTAACCCCTATCAAGTCCCTCCTCTCTAGTTTCTGCACCCAGTGATCTCCTTCACCCTGCCCAATCAGACTGGTTTCCAAGACCCAGCCTTTCATCTGCCAGGCCCGATCTCCTCCAGAGTTCCCACTTAAGCGATGGCACTCAGCCTGCCCTACCTGTCGAGTTTCTTCTATGCTGCCCCGCCTTGCCCTTCCCCTCACTGCCTAATAGGGCTCACATAGTCTTTGGCCTGAGTGGCCTTCAGGAGGATTCAAGTGTCTCCAATCGCCCTCTGCAGTGGAAAATGTTTTAAATGAGGAGACCACAGGCTGTCTCCCCTTAGCAGCCCCTCTGAAACAGCGGAGGTCCACCCTCTCTCTACCTCCCTCCCTCTCCCAGCACTTGCGTAGAGGCCCTATATCTCCTGCACAAGCCCGTGGCTCTGTTTGGGAAAGAGTAGAATCCTTCACCCTCAAGGCATCTCTTGCACCCAGATCAGCCCCCAGATTAGCGCGCAGTGGGTTGCAGGGCAGGATGGGAGGGACCAGCTTTCCTGCCTCATCAGATGAGATTTCTGCACAGAGCTACCTTGAGGACTTATTTTCTTCTGAGAAGACAGGGCAATGCCTAACTCCATTTAATCCCCGAGATTTACAATAGGAAACTGGCTACAGTCTTCGGTTTACAATTAGTTCTCCCCACTGTCTTTGTTGTTCTTTTTGAGAGAGAGGCAGAGAGAGATAGAAACATTGAGATTTTCCTGTATGTGCCCTAACCAAGTAATCAAACCGACAACCTTCATGGTCCAGGACAATGCTGTAACCAATAAAGCTATCTGGCCAAAGTTTAATTTTTATTGATTTACAGAGAGACAGAAAGAAGAAAGGAGAGAGAGGGGATTGGGAAGGGAAACATTCATTTCTTGTTTCACTCAGCCATGGACTCATTAGATATGCCCTGACTGGGGATCAAATCCCAAACTTGGTGTTTTCAGTTGATGTTCCTAACCACTTGAGCTAACTGGCAAAGGCTTTCTGCTGTTTCTTTTTTTATTATTTAGTGAGAAGAAGGGAGGCAGAGAGACCAACTCCCGTATGCAGAATCCACCCTGCAAGCTAACTTAGGTGTGATGTTTTGACCATCTGGGTGATTGCTCTTTTGCTTAGCAACCAAGCACTTCTTAGCGCCTGAGGCTGACACAATGGAGCCACCCTCAGCACCTGTCGCCAACTCACTCCAATTGAGCCATGGCTGCAGGAGATGCATGGAGGTAGCACTGCACTGCAAATACATCAACAGCAAACCTTCAAAGATTCACTATGCGGATATGGCCATGGGAAGCACACTGAGGATACTGTCTTGACACACACACTGGAGAAACCAGCTGAGAACAACTTCCCCTGGGCCACCTCATTTCAATATTTTATGAGACTCCACCCTGGAAGCTGCCCCATGACCCAGACACTTCATAGCCTTTCTCAGTGTGACACAATGTTCCTCCCCTCCTGGGAACATTAACAGAATTTGAAAATACCTCCCCTTTCCTCCCTCTCCACCTTCCCCTCTGCACCCTCTCCCTTTGCACAGGACAGCAGTGGGCACCACACTTTGGTCTCTCTCCTGCTCCAGTCTCACAGATCCCTTCCCTGTGACTCTCCCTCTCATCCACGGTGGCCCCCACAGACTCGCTTGTGACCTTCCCGATTGAAACCCTTACTTGCTCCTCTCCCCCACAGGAACCACCTGGACACTGCCCAGACTCATCGCCAAGTTCGCACGACCGGTGTACAACTCCAGCGGGAAACGCAGGACCCATTCAGACCAGTGGGAAAGCATCGCCTGTAGGCCTATGAATGAAGACTCCCAGAAATCGTGCCACTTCTCCCAAATGAAAATGAATGACCTACCTGAATACTCCATACCTCCATAACGGAAGGTTATGAGCCCACATTTACATAAAATTATTTTTAGAGTCTAGTACCCACTCATCCTCATTTTCACAAAGCTATGTCATGCAACTCAGAATAAGAAAATAAGAACCGGTTCTAAGAACACTAACAGGCTTCTCCTGCGACATGACAAATTTATGTCTTCATGTGCACACTGTGTGCCCTCACAGACAGGGTGCCGACAGACACTTCGCATGCAAATTCATAACATGTACATTTTTGTGATTGTTTTATTTTTGTTTTTTGGTTTTTTTTTTATTTTAGAGAGGATGGAGGAAGACAGAGAGAGAGAGAGAGAGAGAGAGAGAGAGAGGAAAGAGGAGCAGAAAGCATCAACTCCCATATATGCCTTGACCAGACAAGTGCAGGGCTCTGAACCCTCAACCCCAGTGTTTCGAAGTCGACGCTTTGTCCACTGTGCCAACACATGTCAGGCCTTTTTTGTGTTTTTTTTTTTTTAATAATATCTCTTTCTCAATCAAGAATTTCTTCTTTCTAAACTCAAATTTCACTGAGGTGACACATGCTGTTTCTTCCATCACAACGACCATGAGACATGAACAAAATTTTCTTTCACAGAAAGGGCATGAGGAGGCTCTTTTTTTTTAATAATTTTATTTTTTTAATGGAACGACATCAATAAATCAGGATACATGTATTCAAAGATAACAGTTCCAGGTTATCTCTACATTCAATTATGTTGCATACCCATCACCCAAAGTCAGATTGTCCTCTTTCTTCTTCTATCTAGTTTTCTTTGTGCCCCTCCCCCTCCCCTTTCCCTCTCCCTCTCTCCCTTCCTCTGTAACCACCACAATCTTATCAATGCAGCCCCATGTTCATTGCAGCTTGTTCACAGTGGCCAGGACATAGAAACAACCAAAAAGCCCATCAATAGATGACTGGATAAAAAAGATGTGGCACATGTACACTATGTAATACTACTCAGCCATAAGAAATGATGACATCGGTTGATTTACAACAAAATGGTGGGATCTTGATAACATTATACGAAGTGAAATAAGTAAATCAGAAAAAAACAGGAACTGCA
The DNA here is from genome assembly GCF_036850995.1 of Saccopteryx leptura. Classification (NCBI taxonomy): domain Eukaryota; kingdom Metazoa; phylum Chordata; class Mammalia; order Chiroptera; family Emballonuridae; genus Saccopteryx; species Saccopteryx leptura. The sequence continues at coordinate 366,819,799 of NC_089504.1, forward strand.
TTATTCCATATGTAGGTGGGACAAAAAAGTGAAACTAAGAGACATTAATAGGAGTGTGGTGGTTACGGTTGGGAGGAAGGAAAGAGAGAGGGAAAGGGGGAGGGGGGAGGGGCACAAAGAAAACTAGATAGAAGATGACAGAGGACAATCTGACTTTGGGTGATGGGTATGCAACATAATTGAAAGACAAGATAACCTGGACTAGTTATCTTTGAATATATGTATCCTGATTTATTGATGTCACCCCATTAAAAAAATAAAATTATAAAAAGAAAAAGAAAAAAAAAGAATGTCATAGGAATTTTGATGGGAATTGCATTAAATTTATATATTGCTTTGGGTAATATGGCCATTTTGATTATATTTATTCTTCCTACCCACTAACAAGGAATATTTTTTCATCTCATTGTATCTTTTTTGATTTCCCTTAACAATCCTTTGTAGGTTTTGTTATATATTCTTTGTTATGTTTATTCTTAGGTTTGTTTTTTTTTTGTAGCAATAGTGAAGGGGATTATTTTTTTGAGTTTGTTTTCTAATATTTTATTGTTGTCATAGAGAAAGGCATTGGACTTTTATATGTTAATTTTTTATCCTGCTAATTTACTGTATTGTTTTATTGTTTCTAGTAATCTTTTTATGGAGTCTTTTTGTGTTTTTGATGTATAGGATCATATCATCTGCAAAAAGTAATACCTTTACTTCTTTTCCGATATGGATGCCTTTTATTTCTTTCCCTTGTCTGATTGCTCTGGCCAGAACTTCTAGCATCATGTTAAATTAGAGTGGATAGAGTGGACAACCATGTCTTGTTTCTGATTTAAGGTGAAAGGTTTTCAGTTTTATGCTATTTATTATGATTTTGGCTGATGGTTTATCATATATGGCCTTTATCATGTTGAGATATTTTCCTTGTATTCCCATTTTGTTGAGTGTCTTAAACATAAAGTTGTGTTGTATTTTATCGAATGCCTTTTCTGCATCTATTGGTATGATCATGTGGTTTTTATTCTTTGTTTTGTTGATGTGGTGTATTATGTTAACCGTTTTATGTACGTTGAACCATTATTGAGATTCTGGAATAAATCCCACTTGATCATGATGTATTATTTTTTAATATGTTGTTGTATTTGATTTGCCAGTATTTTGTTTAGTATTTTAGCATCTGTATTCATTAGAGATATTGGTCTGTAGTTTTCTTTTTTTGTTCCCTCCTTGCCAGGTTTCGGTATGAGGGTTATGTTGGCCTCATAAAATGTGTTTGCAAGTATTGCTTCTTCAACTTTTTGGAACTCTTTCAGTAGAATAGGGACCAAGTCTTCTTTGAATGTTTGATAGAATTCACTAGTATAGCTGTCTGGGCCTGGACTTTTATTTTTGGCGAGGTTTTTAATAGTTTTTTCTATTTCTTCTCTACTAATAGGTCTGTTTAGACTTTCTGCTTCTTCATGACTCAGTCTAGGAAGGTTGTATTGTTCTAGGAATTTATCCATTTCTTGTAGGTTGTTGAATTTAGTGGCATAAAGTTTTTCATAGTAATCTACAATAATTCTTTGTATATCTACGATGTCCATGGTGATTTCTCTTCTTTCACTTTGGATTTTGTTTATATGAGTTCTTTCTCTTTTTTCCTAGGTAAGTCTTGCCAGGGGTTTGTCAATTTTGTTGATCTTTTCAAAGAACCACCTCCTTTTTCTATTAATCTTTTCTATAGTTTTTCTGTTCTCTATTTTATTTATTTCTGCTCTGATTTTTATTATCTCCTTTCTTCAGCTGGTTTGGGTTGTTTTTGTTCTTCTTTTACCAGTTCCTTAAGGTGTGAAGTTAAGTGGTTCACTTGGGCTCTCTCTTGCCTTTTCATATAGGCCTGAAGTGATATAAACTTCCCTGTTATCACTGCTTTTGTTGCATCCCAGAGATTCTGATATGTCTTATTTTCATTTGTCTGTATATATTTTTTGATCTCTGTGCTTATTTCTTCTTTGACCCATTCATTTTTTATAAGTATGTTGTTTAGTTTCCACATTTTTGTAGTTTTTTTTTCTCTTTTTTGTAGTTGAATTCTAGTTTCAAGGCTTTATGATCAGAAAATATGCTTGGTACAATTTCAATTTTTGTGAATTTGCTGTTTTTATTTTTATGGCCCAACGTATGGTCAATTCTTGAGAATGTTCCATGTACACTAGAGAAAAATGTATACTCTGTCGCTTTGGGATGAAGTGTCATGTACATGTCTATCATATCCAGTTTCTCTAGTGTTTCATTTAAGGCCACTATATCATTATTGGTTCTCTGTTTGGATGATCGATCTAGAGCCATCAGCGGTGTATTGAGGTCTCCAAGTATGATTGTATTTTTGTCAGTTTTTGTTTTTAGGTCAATAAGTAGCTGTCTTATATATTTTGGTGCTCCTTGGTTTGGTTCATATATATTAAAGATTGTTATGTCTTTTTGATTCAGCATCTTCTTAATAATTATGCAATGACCATTTTTGTCTCTGAGTACTTTTGCTGTCTTGTAGTCAGCATTATTAGATATGAGTATTGTTATGCCTGCTTTTTATTGGATGTTATTTGCTTGTAGTATTGTTTTCCAGCCTTTCAATTTGAATTTATTTATACTTGTTGCTTAGATGTGTTTCATGTAGGCAGCGTACAGTTGGATTTTTTTTAATCCATTCTGCTACTCTGTGTCTTTTTATTGGTAAGTTTAATCCATTTATGTTTAGTATAATTATTGACACTGGTGGATTTCCTATTGCCATTTTATAAACTGCTTTCTGTTAGTTTTTTTATCTTGTTTGATTCTTCTCTTTTGTTTTTCTATCATTTGTTTTTGTTTGTTTGTATTTCATACTTCTTTCCTCTATTGCTACCTTTTTTAAGTCATGTGCTTTTGTGGTGGTTTTTTCAAGGGTGGTTACCATTAAGTAATGAAAAGGTTACCTACCATATTCATTGTAGTACCCTATCTTGCGAGTGTTTCTGCACTTCATCGTGTTTTGCTACTGTTAATCTCTGTCCTCTTCCCTTTTTTTTGCTTTTGTTGTCACAGTTTAAATTTGGTTTTATTGTGTTCTTGGTGGACCTTTTACTTGTAGTTTTGTTTTGTTCTTTGGATCTGGTTGGAAAACCTCCTTTAGTATTGTATTTCCTGGAATGGGGGTTTTCTGATGATAAATTTTCTCATCTTTTCTGTATTTGTGAATGTTTTTATTTCTCCTTCGTACTTGAAGGATAACTTTGATGGGTATAGTATTCTTGGCTGAAAGTTCCTCTCTTTTAGGACTTTAAATAGGGAAAACCACTCCCACTCAGGTGGCTGTGAAGATTCAGGAAAGTGGTCCTTGTTAGCTCCTGCCTACCGTGTGACCAGCACTTTTTCTCTGTGCTATCTTGAACAATGTCTCATAAAATAGTCTTTTAAGTTCCCTTTTCTCTGCAGCCACCACCACATAGCATGTGAGACCTTGGAGCTCAGGATGGCCCCCCTGCCCTCTATCCTTGCCATTCCCAGCTAACATCTAGGCCAATAAGAAACTTATCTGGCCAAGCACCTGAAAGCCTGGGCTTAGCTGGAGACAACCACCCAGTCCTTGAACTCTCACAACCTCTTCATTCCTTGGAAACCACAGTCAGAGAATGGACACTGAGTGGCCACATGAAAAGGGGAGGCATCAGGAGAAAGAGGGTAGAAAAACTCCGTGTCCAGCCCTGGCCGGTTGGCTCTGCGGTAGAGCGTCGGCCTAGCGTGCGGAGGACCTGGGTTCGATTCCCTGCCAGGGCACACAGGAGAAGCACCCATTTGCTTCTCCACCCCTCCGCCACGCTTTCCACTCTGTCTCTCTCTTCCCCTCCCGCAGCCAAGGCTCCATTGGAGCAAAGATGGCCCGGGCGCTGGGGATGGCTCTGTGGCCTCTGCCTCAGGCGCTAGAGTGGCTCTGGTCGCAACATGGCAATGCCCAGGATGGGCAGAGCATCGCCCCCTGGTGGGCAGAGCGTCGCCCCTGGTGGGCGTGCCGGGTGGATCCCGGTCGGGCACATGCGGGAGTCTGTCTGACTGTCTCTCCCTGTTTCCAGCTTCAGAAAAATGAAAAAAACAAACAAACAAAAAACAAACAAACAAACAAAAACTCCGTGTCCATAACTTCCACAATTATTATGACTTGCTCTTGACCTTCTCTAGAAGCAAAAGGGTTATGGCACAGAGGGGTCCAACCCACAGGCCACTGGGCTGTTTTCCCTAAACTTATCCTGGCATCTAATTTGAGATTCTCAAAGTGTAGCAGTAATTCTTATGGCCTTACTGGGGTCCCTGTAAAGATTAACTTTTAAAACTAATACATTTTTTAAAAATTAATTAATTATAAAGTTTCTATTTATTAAATTTAAAAATAGAAGTCATTAAAAGGTGGGGAGGAGCAGGAAGCATCGATTGGTAGTTGCTTCTCCTATGTTTCTTGGCCAGAAAACTGCGCATAGGCATAGGCTTTGTAGTCACTTGATGGAAAATTTTCATTCCTCCACTGTCCCAGAGTAGGGACTTACTTGTCCCCATGAATTCCTCTGGTTCCCTTGGGCTGAAAAACAAGAGCAGTCTGAAGGTTTATTTCCTCCTCATGTCCCCTGTTCAGGTGTCATTTGTTGTTGTTTTTTGGGTTTCATGTAAAGGAGCCACAAAGGAATGAGGCAGCAACAATACTGCAAGTGAAGGATCCTAATCTCTCCAGGACTGAGATGACTCAGTGTCCCTCCTCAGACTGTGTTTTCCAAGAAATGAGGAGGTTGTGAGAGTGCAAGAACTGGGAGGTTGCCTCTGGCTAAGCCCGCGCTTCCAGGTGCTTGGCCAGATAAGTTTATTATTGGCCTGGACATCAACTGGGAATGACAAGGACAGAGTGCAGGGGAGCCATCCTGAGCTCCAAGGTCTCCCATGCTATGTGGTGGTGGCTGCAGAGAAAAGGGTACTGATAGGAATATTGTATGAGAAATGGGTCAAGATAGTACAGAGGAAAAGTGCTAGTCACACGGTTGGCAGGAGCTAACGAGCACCACTTTCCTTAATCCTCACCGCCACCTGAGCAGAAGTGGTTCTCCCCATTTGACAGAGGAAGAGACTGAGTTTTCATTTCTTTGCTTGTAGATGTTGGAGCCAGAATTCAGTTTTCCAGTCAATTCTGAGCCTGTAGGAAGCTTTTGTCAGGTGAAGCCTCAAAGGAAGGACACATGGAAAGAAGCAGACCAGTGCTCTGGACTGAAAAACAAATTTTAAAATGCCATCAGACAGGGAGGGGATATAAGTGGGGAAGGCACTCTTAAAGGGATCTGTGGTTGGTTCAGCACCTGGGAAGGTCCAGGCCACCTCCTTGCTCCCCTTTGATCTTACCCTATCCTATCCCATTTCCTGCCCGATTACGACACCAACTCCACCTTGGTTGAGTGCTTGACAAGCTGGACCACTAGCTTATGGGCAGGTGTTCTTAAAAAAAAATAACAGTATGCAAAAATTGCAAGGACTACTTTGATAGCTGTATGTGTCCAGGATACCGTGTGTGTACACTCTTCTGGCCCATCTTGGACAACAATTTCTGGGTTTTGAATTAAGTTAGAATCAGTCTTTAGTTCAAATATTTGTGAAATGCCTATAAAAATCATCCCTGTCTCATTTGGCAAATGGGAACATTAAGTGAGGTGAGGTATGTGAGGGTCTTAAAATAGGAATGAATAGCATGTCTGGATTCACAGTGAATGCTGTGGGCAGGAAAATTATTCTCTGTTGCATTTTTTTTGTCTTTATTTTTTTCTATTTTAAAATTTTTTTATTTTTATTGAATACAGAGAGAGGAAGGGAGTAAGGGGGAGACGGAAGCATTAATCTGTTTCTGTATGTGTCCCAGCCAAGGACTAAACCAGTCACCTCTGCATTGCAAGACAATGCTCCAGCCAAGTGAGCCATCCAGCCAGGACGATTGCTGCTGCATTTTTTACACATTTGGATTAACACGGCCATGGGCATTTCTAGAAAAAAACGAACAACCTTTTTTGCTGCCATCTCATGGACATCTTGAAAATAACAGCTGGCTATATGTCACCAGAAACATGTCTTTCTCTGCTGCTATCTAATGTACATTTTGAAATTAAAAGCTAGTACATATAACCAGAATCTGTCAAACTGCTTTTGCATCACTGATGTGTCTTTTCCCATTTTTCACTTTGCATCTCAATGCACGCTTATGTTTTAGGGAACTCCATGTTTTATATTAGTCAGAAGTATTTATTCAAATACTGAGGAACAGTTTTGTCGAGGGGATGATATAGGATTCTAATAATTTTTTTCTATTTTTTCTTTTCTCAAAGTATTTATTCTATAATGCATCTTCTTTTCAATTAGTTCTGCACATTATTTTATTTTTTCCCACTCTAGTTCTAGGCATGGATAAAAGGATTGACTGCAGCTGATCCTGATGAACTCTTTAAACATGGGAGCAGTGAGACAGAAAAAGTGAGAAGAAGGTTTCTGTAAAATGACTTGAGTGCCACAAGAGCTTTGGAAAGTTAAGTAAAAGAATTGTGGTGGGAAATTCCACCCTGAGATTCTCAAGACTGGGAAGTGATTGAAACTCAGCCAGGTAAAGGAGCAGTATGTTTGAGGAGGGTCAGTGGTGTTAGCAACTGTGAGAATGTGCAGAGTAGGGCATAAAAAAATTATAAACAAGTGCTGAGACTGGGCCAGGTAGAGAATGTTATAAAAGCATTAGTGAGATTGGGGCTTTTTTCATGAGAGTTTGGTAATGTGGAGACCAGTGTAAAAAGAAAAATGATTGTGGCATGTTCATGTAGAAATAAATGGGGAATATATAAGGCAGACTTTACATAAAATAGAAAAGTTATATAGGGAACGGAGAATTTGTCATATTTGAGGACAGAATGGAGAATAATTCACAGGCAGTGAAAAACTGGAGGGAGTGAGGTTGGATGGGCAACAATACAGTGTGCTGCATAGTGAAAGAAATTTGTGTGTTTATTTTTCCTTGGTGGAAAGAATTGTGAGCAAATTTAAGCAGCATCAGCTGCTAACAATTTTAATTACCAGGGCTTCCAATTTTAATAAGGTGGTAGTGGCATCAGAAAATGGTCATTTGCTGATGACGAACTGATTTGGCTGAGAATTCAACTAGATTTATCCTGAAAAACATACTAAATTACCTCTTTTGTTTGTCTGGCTTATGCAAAAATAAAAGAAAGACAAGGTAGGAAAACTTATGTTACACAACAGTGGTAGGAGCAAGGAAGTCGTCCAGATTTTAGCAGTGCATCAATATGTTTATAGTCTTTCTGTGTTGCAGCCATATATGCTAAAGTTGAATTGTGAAAGTTAGGAAAGGGGAACTGAAAATGAAAAACTCCATGCAGGAAAAAAAAAACAATTAAAAAAACTCCATGCAGGCAGGCAATGCTGAAGAAGTGTTTCCTTCCTATACATCCTCATCATCTCTGGTTGTTCACTGATTTGTTAGTAAAAGCTCTTCTGACAGGCATGAAGTAATGTCTCATAGCAGTTAGAATTTGCATTTCTCTACTGATTTCTGATATGTAGTTTTTTTATATGCCCATTTTATTGGGAATTTCTTTGAACAATCTATCTCTTCATTTTCTAAGGTTTATAGTTTCCAATTGTGTTTTGACTTTTTTAGAAATCATGGTATATATTGCTTCAGTTCAGCTTAATGTTTCACCAATTTAATGGATTTAAGCAGGAACAGCTAGATGGTGTCAACCACTAAACTGAGTGAGGTAAAGGCTAATCTGCCCCTTAAGCAGGCATAGGTAACCTGAGATATCTCTCTGACCGAAATGTCACTTGCATATTTTTATTATGGCGCCCATTTAGAATAAGCTTTACCTTATCTGAAAGTGCACCTGAGATAGTGTCTGCTTCTTCTAGTCATGCTGAGTCAATTTAAATTGCTCCAGCAGTGACTTGGGAGGCATTGCCATGGAACTGAGAGAAAAGTTAAGACCAGAAAGAGTTTATATACAAAAGACCAGCAGAGGAATGTTTTGTTATGTAACATTGTGGGTTTTTTAAAAGATATTTTTTGTGGTGTAGGGCAGTGGGAGTTTGCATGAGAATTAGAATAATAAGTTTATTTATGCTTTGCTTTATATTACCAGGAAACTAAGCATATATGTGTCAACTAGTAAATATGTCTTCTAAAATATTAAAAATAATCATGCTACCAGTAAATACAGCTCAACCAACAAGATTAATTTTGTTTATGAATATTAATGTAAAGAATACTGGCATAACATATACAATTACTTAATTTTGGTTTTTACCCAAATTAAAATTTTTTTAATGGTGTAGAATGCTAGTATATATCAAGAAAGCTACAGAAAAATCAATAACAATGTGAACTCTGTATCAAATTAAACAAAGATATTTTCTAATTGAATTAAAATGTATGACATACTGGGATAAGTTTTTGAGAGAAAGAGAATTAGTTTTGTCTTAAAGAAAAGATTGTTGTTATTGATGCAAATTTGGTTCTATTTTATTTGTTAAAAAAACAAACCTTTTACATACTGTGTAGCTCAAGATAAGGTATTATAAATATTTATCTGCCTATAAAGCAAAGATACTATGTTTTTATAAATTATGTTACTGATTTCTATTTTTTCGTAGAGATCTTTGATTACTCTACGGACAATCCTCTTTATCCTAAGAACAAAGGTGTAATAATCATACATCTATCAAGTCCTGATGTGACAGGACCCTTTTTCCAACACTCAGAAATAAAAGCTCTAGTGATTGCATGCCCCACTTTTTCATGTGTAATGGTAGAATGGATCATGCCTAAAAGAGAAAGGTTTTCAGTCACTTTAGGTGTTCATTTATTGCTTTCCATATGTGCCTTGACTGGGGAGCTTATGTTGAGCCTGCAGCCCTGGGCACAAACCAGCCACCTTGGGATCATATTGTTGATCCCATGCTTGAGCTAATACCCAAAAGGTTTATAATCAGGAACCTCAATGTTTCTGGTTGATTCTCTGTCTACTCTACCACCACTGGTCAGGCAGCCATGTTATACTTTATATCCTCAAATCTTATTTATGTTATAACAGGAAGTGTGTACCCTTGTGGGGTCTCTGGTGTGAGTGTGGGATGAATGACATGACCCCATGGTTGCTGGCTTGAGTTCAAGATCACTGGCTTGAGCAAGAGGTCACCCACTTCACTGTAGCCTCTCTATCAAAACATATGAGAAAGCAATCAGTGAACAACTAAGGTGCCGCAATGAAGAATTGATGTTTCTCATTTCTCTCTTTTTCTGCCTGTCTATCCATATCTGTCCCTCTCCCTATCTCTCTCTTTCTTTGTCACACAAAAAAACTCACTTGTTTGATCATATGTTCTAATGTCCTGATAGACTGTGTAGTAATAGTTTGGTTATTTTGGCGTTACAAAGTCAATTTGAACACCATTGTAAGATTTGGCTAAAAATCCATTACTTGTTTTCTAACTCATACATTCTGATATGGATGAATATTAGAAAAATATCACAGAAAATAGGTGCCTCTTCTGTATATCCTAGCCGGAAATTGAACCTGGACTTCCACACAATGTGCCAATGCTCTACCGCTGAGCCACCCAGCCCAGGCCACCACCTATTGTAATTTAAAGTAAAAACAGCAATGGCAAAAATAGTAGGAGACAAAGATGAAAATATCATCTTCCTGAATTTTATATGACAACATTCTACATAATTGAGGCTGTTTCTTCTGCTTTTATGCTTAAGCCTTAAAAATTGCATAAAATCTGGTTGACACTACCAAGTCAAAGAAAACTCGGGTCTAGAACTTCTCATCGGCATCTACACTTGCTTCAGTGTGTCCAAGCTTTGAAGGAAGACGCAGAAATAAAGAAAATACAGGGAAGACAGCTGTGAAGCAGAGAAGCAGAAGGTTGTATAGGCAGACCTCGTTCTATTGTGTGTAGCTTCATTGTGCTTCATAGATGTTGCGCTATTATTTTTTTTTCTTTTAAACTAAAGGCAATAAACCTCCACTAGTAAATTTTGATTACAGCTCACTCTAATGCATGGTTGGTGTGGAACCAAACCAGCAAATTATTCAAGGTTTGCCTCTGATTATTTCTAAGTTTTGGGGCTATATATCTTTACACTTTTTTATTCACTCATTCAATGTAACCACATCACATCACATTGAAATAGATCAGAAACTTATCTTCCTTTCTGAGGCATAAGGGAGATCTCAACCCCCAAATAATTCCACTATCACCATCACAACTCACTTTTTTTGTGCACTCAGCACCCACCAGGGCCTAAAGTTCCAATCACTACAGCCACAAAAGCTTGGCAAACTTCACAATAGCCATTCCCTCTAACTTGATAAACTCCTATACATCACTCAAAGACCACTTTTAAGCTCTGTCTCTGAAGTCTTCCCTGTGCCCATAGGAGGGGTTGGACCCCATCGCAATGTCTTCTTTGGATATTCTTCTATTCTGTGAATGGTCCCCATTTAAACTGTAGATCCCTGAAGAGTCTGAGGGTTTTGCATTTGCAGAACTCTGTGTGGTGTCCTGCACAGGGTAGGCCAAAAGTCAGCATTTTCACAGATGACAAAAAGCAAGCATTCTCCAGATGGACTAAGGAGCTCAAGAACAAACAGGTCTCCCTGGTTTTGCGGACCCAGAGCTAGGTCAAAGTTATTTGCATCCAGCACCCCTGGAACCTGCACCCACTTGGCTGGGAAAGTGGGGAGTGGAGGCTGAGTTTTCTTCAAGGTTTGGGAAATGATGCCGAGAACCCAGATTTTGCTGGCGGGGAATCAGGGGTGCCTTTGTCAAAGACAGCCTAGAGGTGGGCAGAAAGACAAGCAGCACCCAACAGAGAAGCAGTGCACGCACACTCAGCACACACAACAGAGCACCACACTACACAAACACACACACACACAC